>NC_138113.1:60034700-60244529 GCF_964146895.1 Miniopterus schreibersii | reverse complement strand
TGATCATGTAACAAATAATGCTACTGGTATGAATAGTATTGAGAAGTAGTCTAGTTTGAAGCTAAGTGTAAATTTTATAGTTTGGATTGTCATTCAGTGTCAATTAGAGATTACTAATTCTTGGCCGGAGTGAATAAATATAAGAGTGGGAATTAGGCTTAGGGCGAAAGAATAGGAAACCATGGGTTTTTACATAGTTAGGATAGAGGTTGCGGTTGAAGTTATTGGACAAGGTTGTTAAGATTGGTAGGGCTAGGATAATTAGGGATATTATTAGGGAAATGGAAAATAAGTTTATTACTTTTATTTGGAGTTGCACCAAATTTTTGGTTCCTAAGACCAATGGATAGCTCTTATCCTTTAAAAGTTCGAAAAAGCCCTGCTGTTAGGCAGGGAAGGCATGAATTAGCAGTTCTTGCATACTTTTTCGGTAAATAAGAAACTCAATTTCTATCGCCAGATTCACAATCTAGTATTTTATTAAACTATATTTACAGTAGGATGTACCCAGAATAATCATGGGGTTGAGTGCCAATAGTATAAGGGGTGCTAGGTGAAGTGTTATGAGAGTATTCTCCCGTGTGTAGGAGGGTTTGATATTGTTAATGTGATATGAGTGTTTACCTCGTTGTGTGGTAATTAATATGTAGAGGGAGTAGAGGGCTGTGATGATAATGTTGATTCCTATTAGAATGATTGATAAGTTGGATCAAGAAAATGTTGATACAACTACGAATAATTCACCGATAAGATTGATTGAGGGTGGTAGTGCAAGATTTATTAGGCTAGCTAGTAATCATCAGGCTGCTATTAAAGGTAGGATTACTTGTAAGCTCGAGCCAGAATTATGGTTCGGCTGTGGATACGTTCATAGTTTGAATTTGCTAAGCAGAATAGTAAGGACGATGTAAGGCCATGACCTGCCCTCTGCCTTCCTTGTCCATTTGTAAAGCCTCATGTGATTACACTGAGCCCACTAAGATCATCCAGGATCTCCCCATCTCAAGATCCTTAGCCTAAATAGCATCTCCACAATCCTTTCTGCCCTGTAAGGTAACATTTCCCCAGGTTCTGGGCATCAGAGTGTTTTTTCAGCCTATCACATTACCACAACTGCCTACCACATTACCATAACTGCCTACACAGTACCACAACTGCCTACCACATTACCACAACTGCCTACCACATTACCATAACTGCCTACCACATGACCACAACGGCCTACCACAGTACCACAACGGCCTACCACAGTACCACAACTGCCTACCACAGTACCACAACGGCCTACCACATTACCACAACTGCCTACCACATGACCACAACGGCCTACCACATGACCACAACTGCCTACCACATTACCACAACGGCCTACCACATGACCACAACGGCCTACCACATTACCACAACTGCCTACCACATTACCACAACGGCCTACCACATTACCACAACTGCCTACCACATGACCACAACGGCCTACCACATGACCACAACTGCCTACCACATGACCACAACGGCCTACCACATTACCACAACGGCCTACCATATGACCACAACTGCCTACCACATTACCACAACGGCCTACCACATGACCACAACGGCCTACCACATTACCACAACGGCCTACCACATTACCACAACGGCCTACCATATGACCACAACTGCCTACCACATTACCACAACGGCCTACCACATTACCATAACGGCCTACCACATTACCACAACTGCCTACCACATTACCATAACTGCCTACCACATTACCATAACTGCCTACCACATTACCATAACTGCCTACCACATTACCATAACTGCCTTTACTCAAGAACACGTTTTATGGGGGAGGGCATAAACTATTCCCCCAGATGCAACTTTAATTACCTTTATCATCTTACTGGTTTCCTTATTAATATCAGTAAATCTTTGACACGTTTGTTCTATATTTTACATGTTTTTAGCTTTTTGAAAACTGTAATAATTACAACTGTCCAGTTTGGGGGCTTCACTGAGATTACCAATGGACTAGGCTGCCAGTACCCATTGCCTGTGCAGCACGGGACGGGCACTCCTGCTCGTGCAGCCTAGCATGCTGTTTGGCTCTTAGATGGACCAAAGGACAATGAAACTTTGTCTGCTCTCCCTGGCCTCCATCTCCTCTCTCTACCTCTCAGACATAATTCCGTTTTTATTGCTGGTCCTTCACTGGCTTTAGTTGTGGCTCTGATTTGAGGTGTTACCAGCATGCCATTCAACACTGGTGGCTGCAATAACTGGGATTCCAGTTTTATGTGTGCTCATTGGGTGGTTTCTACTGGGATGATGGAATCCATTTTCTGTTGGGTAGGTAACAACAGAGAATCCAGTTTGTGAGTCTTTTCAGCCCGTGGTGACCTCAAATCCACTAAGAAAGTATCTTGTGCTTCCTGGAATTAAGAACACCCTTGGCCCTGGCTGGTTTGGCTCAGTGGCTAGAGCATCGGCCTGTGGACTGAAGGGTCCCGGGTTCGATTTCGGCCTCAGGGCATGTACCTCACTTGCAGGCTCAATCCCAGGCCCTGGTCGGGAGGCAACCAATCAATGTGTGTCTCTCACATCAGTGTTTCTCTCTCTCTCTCTCCCTTCTACTCTCTCTGAAATGCAATGAGAAAAATATCCTCAGGTGAGGATTAAAGAAAAAAAAAGAAAGAACACCCTTGGAGGTCTGACCGGTGAATATCTGTGTTCCTGTGTCTGTTTTGACCTATGACTGAGTTTGCAGAACTGACGCTGCAAGTTCTCTGTAGGCTTCTGTGTCTGCAGTAAAGAAAATTATCATTATGTAAAATACTTTCCTCCTCCTGAGGGTATAAATAGATTAGATTAGAATGTCTGTCAAACTGAATTAGTTCAGAGAAATTTTAAGCACTTACACAAATAATATTCCAAGAATTACCCCAAAATAAAGAAACTGAATTTCTACTATTTTAAATAGGTTTAATAGTGTAAATGATTTACAAAAATCCTTTCTTATAGTAAATGCTACCTAAGAGGTATTTTCATAAAGAATCAAAACTCAAGGAATCGAGATGAATACTTAGGCAAATCAAACTGATTGAATAAGTTTGGCTTAATAATAGTTTTATATATATATATGTAATTTCCTCTGGTTTTATCAGTATGGGGTATAATGTAAGACACTTTAAAAGTAAGGTTTGGGTATGTTTTTCATGAACAGACCAGCTACTATGTATGTCCGAAATGTTTTACACTAATTTACTGACATTAATAGCTAATGTTACACCTACATAACATTTACAATTGTGGAAAATGTAAAATTACAACCAAAATGAATTCTGTATCTGACAAACCATTTACATGAACAGCATTTATGACTGTAGCATGTCAGTGTGCAGATAATTCCCAACGCTTGAACTTTAAAGTCATAGACTAATAGAAAGCTAAGGTAATTCATGAATAATTTTTGGACATCTGGGTAATTTCTAAGGAAACTAGAATACATAAACCTTGGTTACGGAGTATATTCTTAATATATGAGTGGACATACTTGACTTTGGATTCTATGTCAAGAGTGGCTGCATCTTTGGGCCATGTTAATGGATGTCTTTTTGTTCCTTTGAGGTTTAAAGGCATGTGGGTCATATCATTTGTTCTTGTGAGGCTTCTGATCTGTTTAAATGCTTGTGTTAAACAAGTAACTCTCAATTGCCCACCTACCTCTCAGTTATGTCTTTAAAGTAGAATTTAGTGATTCTGGCTACACGTTGTAATGGTTAAGACTATATACTAAGAGTAAGGGCAATGAAATTCAAGACAAGGGGATGTGTCTCAAGGGAACACAGGGGTGGTTTTGACCTCAAGTGTCTGGCTGCTTTGGAACGGGAAAAGGAAATAATGAAACACAAAACTTGGGTACAGAAGGTTGTAGGTTTGTAGAAATGAAATTTTATTTACCTTAGTGTATATAACTTGCAAATACTGAGTCTGAAAATTTCAAAGGGCTGTGCTAAGGTTTTGGAAAAGTTTGCTCGGTGTTGATGGGCTTGCCAAAGCAAATAGTCTGCTAAATTAGAGATAGATTAAAAGAAAGAAAAACAGATTTCCTCATATACCTAACAGAAACAGAATATTTAAAAAAGCAATATGCTGAAGTAAATAACTTTGGTTCAGTCCTGTGTAATTAAGTTCATTCCACTGGGGTTTGAGTCAGGAGTTGCTCCCCTGAAACTGTCTGCTTCTGAATGGAACACGTTCCGGACATTGTGCCCAGTCCCCCAGCACAGCCTGGAAGCTATCTAAATGCCTTCAGCTTCACACTTCAGAGCTCGTATCCAGAAGTCCCAAAACATCAGTAGTTAGTGACACCCATTCTAGTCCTTTCCTCAGACTGAGTCTATTCCTTGCATCTTTTCTAGCACACTAAAATATACCCTGCCAAACAGTGATCATTTCTCACTTTTGGAAAATACGTCAGGTCTCTCTGGCACTCCAAAACAAGGCAGAAACCTGGTTCATATCAAATTCTTGAAATATTTTTTCTGCATTTGCTGCTCGTAATTCTCATTTCCTCCTTTCCCATCTGAACCCCTTCAGAGCTGGATTTTGTACCTAATGCTATCATGGAACTTTGGCTTTTCCCTCTTTGTCCTTGAACTTTCTATACTCAACATGTGTTGCTATTCCCCATTTTCTCTTTCTGAAACCCTGCACATCAAATGCTGCGTTGAGTTAAAAGACCACTGATTCTCAGTTTCTGTAAGACCCTTCTGTTAAATGCCACCTGACTAGTCTATGTAACATACCTATCACTCTCAACTCCAAAATACTGGTAAGTATTTGAGGAGGTATAACATATCCAGTACTGGGTTAGGCAATATGGGGGATACAAAGTTATAAATGGACTTATAATTTAATGAGAACATTTAAGACAAAAACAATATTATAGAACACCACAAAACAATATGAAACCGAGGGACAAACTGTACAGAATGGGAGTTGAGAGGAGTGAAAATAGTTTTAAAAATTTGGGACAGATTATCTTTCTTCAAAAGTTTTAAGTATATATATTTACGACCAAACATTGCCAGAAATTTATCAAGCCTACTAGCTCAAATCTACAAACCACGCGTGTGCGCACACACACACACACACACACACACACAAATACACACAAGGTTATTACATGCCACACAGCTTGAATTTTGAAAAGACTAGAAACAGTCAACATGTTATAGGGATCTGGTTAATTAACAGAGGACTGGTTAAGTATGTCACAACTGGAAAACTACGCAGCTAATTTTTTGTTTTAAATACGTTTTTATTGATTTCAAAGGAGGAAGGGAGAGGGAGAGAGAGAAACCTCAGTGATGAGAATCACTGATCCTCCTGCACGCCCCCTACTGGGGATCAAGCCCACAACCAGGCATGTGCCCTGGCCAGGAATCGAGCCAGGACCTCCCGGTCCATGGGTCAACGCTCAACCAGTGGGCCACAGCTGGGCTACGCAGCTAATTAAAAGAATGAGGTAGGAGCTATATGTGCTGACGAGAAAAGATCAACACACAATGGAAAAAATGTTATAGAGCAGTGTGTACGGTATGATTTCACCTGTGTAAGGAGGGGACAAGGTACATACACCTGCACAGTAATTTCTAGAAAAATAAAATAAGTTGACGTCTGGTTCTTTTTAGACAGCAGTAATTGCTGGTCAGGGTACCTCTACTCTGTTCATTTATTTTGTTTGAATTTATTATGAGCATGTTAAAAAAAAATTGTGCTTCATAAACAAAATGAAGGACAAAAATCACATGATCATATCAATAGATGCAGGAAAAGCATTCAACAAAATCCAGCACCCATTTCTCACAAACACTCTCAGCAAAGTGGGAATAGAGGGATCATACCTCAACATAATAAAGGCCATATATGACAAACCTACAGCCAACATCACACTCAATGGGCAAAAACTAAAACCATTTCCCTTAAAAACAGGAACCAGACAGCATGTCCACTTTCACCACTCTTATTCAACATAGTACTGGAAGTCCGAGCCACAGCCATCAGACAGGAAGAAAACATAAAAGGTGTCCAAATTGGAAAAGAGAAAGTAAAACTGTCATTATTTGAAGATGCTATAATATTGTACATAAAAAACCCTAAGGACTCCATCAAAGTACTACTAGATTTGATAAACGAATTTCTCAAGGTAGTGGGATACAAAATCAACATCCAGAAATCAATGGCATTCTTACACAACAACAATGAACTTTCAGAGAGAGAAACTTAAAAAACAATACCATTTGCCATGGCAACTAAAAAAATAAAATACCTAGGAATAAACTTAACCAAGGATGTAAAAGACCTGTACTAGGAAAACTATGGGACACTGAAAAAAGAAACAGAGGAAGATATAAACACGTGTAAGAATATACCGTGCTCATGGGTTAGGAAAATTAATATCATTAAAATGTCCATACTACCCAAAGCAATTTATAAAGTCAATGCAATTCCTATTAAAATACCAACAGCATATTTCACAGATCTAGAACAAACATTCTGAAAATTTATATGGAACCAAATAGGACCCCAAATAGCTGCAGCGACCTTGAGAAAAAGGAACAGAGTGGGAGGGTTCACTTTGCCGGATATCAAACTGTACTACAAAGCCACTGTAATCAAACTGGCCTGGTATTGGTACAACAACAGGCATATAGATCAACGGAACAGAACAGAGACCCCAGAAATAGACCCACGCCATTATGGTCAGTTAATATTTGACAAAGGAGGCAAAAGCATACAATGGAGTGAAGACAGTCTCTTCAATAAGTGGTGCTGGGATCATTGGACAAATACATGCAAAAAAATGTAACTAGACCACCAACTTTCACTATACACAAAAATAAACTCAAAATGGATAAAAGACTTAAATGTAAGGCACGAAACCATAAAAATCCTGGAAGAAAACATAGGCAGTAAAGTCACAGACATCCTGCATAGTGGAATTTTCACTGATACATCTTCTAGGGCAACAGAAACAAAAGAAAAAATAAACATATGGGACTACATCAAACTCAAAAGCTTCTGCACAGCAAAAGAAAACAGCCTCAAAATATAAAGGAACCCCACGGTCTGGGAAACATATTTGCTAAGGATGTATCTGATAAGGGGCTAATTTCCAAAGTGTACAAAGAACTCATACTACTCAGCAAGAGGAAGACAAACAACCCAGTTAAGAAATGGGCAAAAGACCTGAATAGACACTTCTCCAAAGAGGACATGCAGAGGCCAGGAGACATATGAGATGTTCAACGTCACTAATCATCAGAGATGCAAATTAAAACCACAATGAGGTGTCACTTCACCCCTGTCAGAATGGCTCCATCAACAAATCAACAAATGACATGTGCTGGCGAGGGTGTGGAGAAAGGGGAACCTGGTGCACTGCGGGTGGGAATGCAGACTGGGGCAGCCACTGTGGAAAACAGTGTGGAGGGTCCTTAAAAAATTAAAAATGGAGCTGCCATTTGATCCAGTGATTCCACTTCTAGGATGTATCCTAAGAATCCTGAAACACTCATCAGAAAGTATATATGTGCCCCTATGTTCATAGCCCCGCAGTTTACAATAGCTAAGATCTGGAAACAGCCCAGGTGCCCATCAGTAGCTGATGGATAAAAAGCTGTGGGACATTCACACCGTGGAATACTACGCAGCTGCAAAGAGGGATCTCGTACCCTCTGGAACAGTACGGATGGACCTGGAGAGTATTATGCTGAGTGAAATAAGTCAGGCAGAGAAAGACAAACATCACATGATCTCGCTTATACGTGGAATCTAAAGAACTTAATAAACTGATGAACACAATAAATTCATTGACATGGAAGCATGGATCAGACTGACGGATGTCAGAGGGAGGGAGAATGGAGGAAGGTTGGTGGGTGGAGGGGAAGAGAGTAAACACAGAATTCATATGTGTATATACACAACCCAAGGACACGGACAATGGTGGGGAGAGGGACTGGGGAGGGGAGTGGGATGGGGCGGAGTGGGTCACTGGGGAGAAAAAGGGACATCTGTAATATTTTAAACAACAAAAAAATTAAATTTAAAAAAATTGTACTTTTCTGAATAGAATCTTAATACACTGAGAGAGTCAAATGATGCTATTAGCAAAACAGAGAATTTATGGGTGTTTTAAAAATTAATGAAAGGAGACTTCATCAATAAAGTCACCTTGCCAGAGGATTTAATAAAAGGTAAGTCTCTTTAAACCTAACTTAGGGCTTCTGGGTTAAGAATGTAAAATGAAGTAGCATCATAGAAATGTCCCTCCTGTCCTCAACCTACAAAATGAACAAAATTCAACAAAAAGGGAAAAGGGCCAACCTATGCCATACATACTGAAGAACAGTGGTGGCTAAGAAAAAAACCCACAGAGAAAATCCTGGTGGAGTAAGCAGCATGATTCAGCTCATGACCTTTATCCACCCTCAGAAGCAGTATGGAGAAAAGAAAACAAACCAACAACCTCTTGTAAGTTCTCATGGAGGCTCTGCAGTTTACACAGAAGCATGTTGGAGTAATTAGGTAAGTCCTGCAGAAATCAAGGGGGAAACCATTAGGAGGAGAGCCACTCGACAACTCTCCAGGCCTCAAAGGGGTGGCCTGACTCGGTGTCAGTGGACTGAGTTGGGAAAATGAGCATAGTAAGCCCACAGGACTGAGACACACCATGGCTGGGTGCAGTGGAGGTTGGAAGCTCCCCCGAAGGAGCTCGGGCTCCAAGTGCCTCTGTAGGTACCACACTCTGCCCTGTCAAACACTCTGCTCAAGTGCAAAGATAGCCCTGAAGAAAAATAAATGTTGGGGGTAGGGGGTAGAATGAGGGGTTGGTCTAACACTTCTCCCACATAAAATGGGGGTAGCAAGTACTGTCTGGTAGGTAAGCACAGGCTCAGAAGGCATACTGCCTGGGAGACTCTGTATTACCAGTATTATCTATGTCACTTTGGACAAGTTAACCTCTCTGTACCTCAGTTCCCTCGTTGTAAAATGTGGATAATAGTTATGCCTCATAAGATGTTTGTGAGAATTAAATTAACTAACATACTAAGTGTGTAAAACAGTATTTGGCACATAAATGCTTAATAATTATGAGCTATTATCAATAATATGACAAGTTCTGAGAGAAACAAAATTATAACCTGCCACACTGTCATTCAAGACATTAGCCATTCATAAACATTAGAGAACTTGGGAATTATAATATACTTTTCTTTAGGGGGAAGGACCTCAATACAAATTAAAAATACCAAGAGATATATCAAAAGAACCAAATCAGGAATGGTGAAACCTCCGGAGGGAAAAAAAATAATTGGTGTGTTTCAGTGAACACATATAAATATACAAGTAACACTAAATAGCTGAAGGTATCATGGTTTCTGGACTGAATGTAAATGTTATAAAACTTGACAAAGTAAAAATAATATAAATCAACATAATCTGAAGGTAGAAGAGGACTGTAAAGAATTCGTCATTTCATCTTGCACAGGAGTTAACTGTCTGAAATCTTCATGAAATAAAGAAATTAAAATTTGTAAAATGACCAAAACAGCTTAACAATTTTTCATAATCTTTTTTCTTAATTATAGTGATTTTTTAGAACTAGTATCTCTTGTACTCTTGTAGTAAAGAAACATTTGTCTGAAATTCAGCAACATCTTCAGTTTCTCTTCAATTAGTTTTTTCTCTGTTCAGTGTATATAAAATTAGTTATTTTCTAAAACTGCATGTAAAAGGCAATCCCTTTCCTATAAATTACCTCTGTATGTCTCCATTTATCTCTCTCTCTCTTATGTACATATGAGCATTGTTCAAACAGAGCAATGTTTGAAAAGCTACCTTCCAAATGTTAACTTTTGGTAATTTCTAGGTAGTAGGATTTTGACTGTTATTATTTTGGACTTCAAATTTTTTATATGAGCAGATATCATTTTTATAAACATAAACTTTTACTTCTAAAAAGGCAATGAACTGTGTTAGTACCAATTTCACATATAGCTACAGAGGAATAAAAAGCTCATTCTATGAAGTGTGTATGTCAGTCTGTAAAGAATCATGAAAGGCTATTCGACATGCTCAACTCACCGGGAAGTGCTGCTTTACTGGTAAGGCCCGTGAGCAGAGCCAGATCCTGCCGAGACCCGGCGCTGACGTCCTGGCGGCACAGGATGGCTTGTGTGGCATCAGAATGTGAAATGACAACTGCAACACCTGAGCCAAGAACAAGGGAGGAGCAAAGACACAGAGGCAAGAGAGTAAAACATTATGTATTCTGAAGCAAGCAATTCAATATAATGAAGATGAGTATTAGACAAGCAATTGTCTTTTGTGCTCACACGGTCATTTCTTCAAGCAGCAAACATTTACCTAAAATTCTTAAGAAAGCGAAGGGGTTATTTCAGAGTCTAATATATTTAGCCTAGCTCAGTTTGTTAAAGTGTCGTCCCAATATGCCAAGGTTGTGGGTTTGATCCCATTAGAGCACACATGGGATCAAATGAATGCGTAAATAAGTGGAATCACAAATCAATGTCTCACTCCCCCCCTTCATCTCTCTAAAAATCAATCAATAAATTTTAAAAATCGATATATTTAGAGGCTACTGTATAAGAGTATAATATAACTTAGAACTAGTATATGAAAACTATCACTTGACCCTTATTTATTTTTGCCCAAATGGAAATAGAACATGAGTTTTAAATAAGCAGATATTAAAATGAGTTATTGAAGTTGCTCTATGATAGCCTGACTAGTGTGACCTGGGGACAATCACATAAAAGCTTTTGTTTACTTCTCCTTTGGATAAAGTAAAGTGCCTGTGAGAAAAACTCTGACCTTTGAACTCTGCCCTTCTACCTGGCGTTCACAGTGAACAACCATGGAGGATGCTAATTGTTTTCACATACTAGTCTCCTCAACTTTTTCATAAATGCTTCCCAGAGACCATGCCCAAACAAGCTGAACATCTGAATCACTCAGGAATTGTGGCCCCTTTATTTTTAAATTCAGAGTCCTGGTCTTGGCCCATAATCACTGGACGTGGAACACATTAATCTGTATTTTTCAAAGACGCTCCTTAGGAGATTCTGCTATAGTCAGTAAAAGACTGGTATTACGGGACCAATGTCTTAGACCACAATGGCCAACTTCTACTAAAACATCTTAATCTTAGAATAGAAGGCAAGGGAAGTCTTTGAGTTTCAAAGAACTGGCTTGAAGGCCCGGTATGAAAGGGGAAGGCTGTCAACTAGACTGATGGAGTATAAAATAAGGTGCCATGTCAGACACAGCAGCGCTCCATCTTGGCGAGGTCAGCCTCACCTGATGGCAGGAGAAGCAGACAAAACTACCGTAAATTATTTGGACTCACTTCCTGAGAGTATCACAGTAATAGAGCAATACAGTAAGATTGTAGGTTCATAATGATGAGCCTAATTAATCCGTGAAAGGCTAAAAGAGATATTGTATTATTAGTTTAAAGAAATAAAGAAATACAGGTGTCCCCCCAAAATGTATACACACTAGAAAACAAAGTTGGGGGGCATTTACTATCAAAATGGTCTCCTATTTCCCTCTTACATCACTGCTCTAAAATGGAAAGCTTTTAGGTCCCTGACCACTTTTACCCTTATTAGCAACTTGCATTCATTAGTAAATGGCAGGGATGTATGACCCCCCAGCCCACCAAAAAGTCATCAAGATAAAAGAGCACTGCTCAGATAGAATTATAAACCAGTAGCAAAATTATGTTGGAATTTCTTTTTGTCCTTAATAATCCTTCTCGGGGAACAAAACAATCTATGTGGATACTTACCCCTGCGAGTCCATTGCTGGCGCATGTCATAGACTTGGCATTGTGCCTGCCTCACAATCACCCCCGACCTCAGCAGCTCCAAAGCGCCCTGTTGTATCTTAGCTACTCTTGTGAGAAATGCCTAGGAAGTCACCAATAGAAAATCATCACTGCAGAAATCATATCCAAGGCCTCATATAAAAAAAGGACTCTCTCACGGCACACTGAACCATCACTGAAGAAAAATTCTCTATGAAGGGACACATTATACCACATTTCTCATAGGATTTTTGGGGGACTGAATGGCATGGCATATATGAAGTGCCGTATACAGTGTTTTGAACAAAATAAGTATCCAGTTGAACAGTAGCTTCTGTTTTCATCATGCAGGCTCATGGAGGGCAGGGAAGGTTGCCTGTTTGGCCCACAGCTGTATCCCTAGTACCTGGTGCCACACCTGGCATATACCAAGTATGTAATAAATACTTGTTGAATAAATAAATGAAGGAGGGGAAAAAGTTAATAAGCAATGTAAGACGTTAGTGCTTCCATTATTAAGACACTGTAATATTTTTAAGCAGGAGGAAACAGATTTGGAGTAAAGGAAATGATGAATTAAAGACTGCACAGAAAATCCTGTGTTTAAAGTAGAACCAGAACATCAACATTGGAATGTCCACAAGACAACTACTGTGCCAGAATCTTGTTGTTTAAGGACAACTTGGCTCCCTACCCTCCTCCCAGAGCACCGAGTGTCACTTCATTCATCGCCACTAGCAACCTTAGTAGGCACAGTCCCATTATCTAACTAAAACTCTAGGGATCATTCCCACTCAATTTTGGCAGGCTTAGAGGATACATTTCTAGCACATGTCCCCAAATTCAAAAGTCCTTAGAATGATTTGGCTTACACGATGGAACTATTCCAAAGGTATTATTCCATAGTAATGTTCTTTACTACATCTATCACCCCAGGAAACGAATGGCAGATCTAACCTCAAATGAATATAAAGACTTACCATTTTGGATTCATAAGTGTAAACGGATTTTAAAAGTGGTGGTTGTGGCATGAGTAAGCTCTGCAGAGTAAGGTCATCTTCTACCAAGCTGTCCACAAGCACCTTCAAGTAGCCACTGTGGGACAGGTACAAGAGCTGCTGCTGCTTGTCCACAGAGACGAACTGATCAAGAAGAGCCAGCGCCAGCATCTGAAGATAAACCACAGTGCAAGACATGGAGGTGGCTACCAAACTTGGAGACAGAAATATCTTTCATCTGGAAATAGAACTTTTCTTACAAAGAGAATCGTTGCTTGCAATAAAACTTTTTCTTTTGAGAAACTGAAAGCTATATAGCCATAATCTTGATGATTAATAAAAGAAAGATTCTCAAGATAAAGTTTTATTTCTGTAACAAAACCTAATACATTAAAATAATGGCATTAAATATATTTCAGCATAATCTAAACATTACTTGCTAGAGCAAAGATTTTTTAAAAATAGTCTTGTTTTTCCTAATGGCAAAATTTTACACACTCATTATAGAAAAGTATATAGGAAATACATAGTCTGATAAACAGTCTGATAAACACAGTTAATCTAATTTGGTCTATCTCCTCCCAAACACTGATAGAACAGTAACCCCTAGCAATTCCTATAAACTGCCCTAGAGGAAAAATTTTCAGGTACCTTTATATAATCTAAACATCAGGTACACCTCACATTTGAGAGTGGTACCAAAGAGCATGTCCTGGCTGTTTTCCTCCTACTAGTGAGGCTATTACCATTTACCTGGTAAAAGTTATATCGTTAAAACCATCCCATAGTTACAGCTGGGAGGCATGGCTACTAAGAAAAAGGGGATGAGAAACCTTTTAAACAGGTAAAGTTAGTGTGGTCTATGCCGTCTGATTTCCCAGCTGTTTGGAAACCAAAAACAACAATCCAATGAACCAGTATCTCTATTGGAAAACAGCCACTGCATGCTTGCATTTTCGTCTGATAACTTGAAGTCTGAACCACTGGATACTGCACACACTTGAAAGCCACCCTCACCTTGCCATTGCAGACCGTCTGTCCCTGTAAATTCTTGTGTTCACAGTTAGCTATGACCTGTTCAATCTGGACCCGATCAAAGAAATCCAACTGCAAAGGCTCCGGGATCTCCTGACTGAAGTCAATTGAGTCAAGAATACTTAAAATCTTCTGATGTACTGGAAATAATAAAAAGTTGTTCAATTTTACTCGGGATGATTTCAAAATTTTGTGTTTTAAGGGAGAAAATTCTAAAGGCGGAAAGAGCTTGTTTGGCCCACAATCACATGCTCAGCACAAGACTCGGATCTGGGCTTGCTTCACCCCGGCCAGGCGGCAGCAGGTGAGCAGCGCGGATATTCACCGGCTCCCTGAGTGTGGCTTCACTGGCATGTAGCCCAGCAGAAGGTGTAGGAGCCTCTGGGTATGTGACCGCTGCCCATTCAGAGACATCACCCTCAGCTCTATGGAGTCAGTCTTCCTCAGCCACGACATTTGGTTCAACATAGATATTTCATATTCTAGAAGATAAATATATACATTTAGCTTCCCAAAAAAATAACAAAGACCAGAACAGACCTAAATTCCGTAACTCATCAGATCTATTCCCATGTAACATACTTAATAATGTATGAAACTTGGCAAAATAATAATTTATCTCTGTAAAATAAAAAACTAAACAACAGATGCCAAGGGGGGAAAAATAAGGAATATATGTTCATAAAAGATGAGCAGAGGCAAGTGAAGAGCAAGAGAATCAAGGTCCCATTTCCAGGGCGATTTCATACAGATCCACAGAAGTCTGAGTCTGCCACAGTTTGCCATTAGTACAGAACATGATACTTTTAAAAAAATCTCAAATATATAAAAATATTTTTTAAATGAAAAATATCAAAAACCTGTCATAGTCTGATTTTTATTTCACAAAACAAATACATTTTAAAAACTTAAAATTAATTAAACGGTATAAATTTATGACATTTCTTAAGATAACCCAGGGTGTTCATTGAGCATATAATTAATCAGGGTTGTGCCTTCTGCCGCAGCAGCCACGGAAGAGCAGCAGCCACGGCTCTGCACTACCCCATGGCTGGGGTCTCAAGAAGGGCCACAGGTGACCATGAATGTGAACAAGCAGAGGCACAGCTGCCACCAAGGGCACCTCACCAAGCACACCAAGTCTGCATGGGACATGATCCAAGAGGTGTGGGCTTCACCCCTTACGAGCAGAGAGCCACAGAACAGGTCAAGGTGTCTTAGGACAACTGGGCCTCAAGTTTATCAAGAAAAGTGTGGGGATTCAGATCTGAAAAGCAGCTGCCAAAAAGGACTGAGTCCCCTTCCCCTCTGTGCATATTAAAACTTAAAAAAACAACAATATATAATTAGGGTTGGAAATCACTTATGTAAGTTTTTTAATGCAATGTAATTTTAATATGCCTGGATTTGAAGTCCTAAATTGTGACAGTATAAACATAAAACACACCAAATATTACTATGACTGCTACTACTACTACCAATAATAATGAACAAAACCAGATAAATTTTTTAAAAACAGGTATCATAATAGGTAAGATAAACTTTTCTTTCTAATTAAGCATAAAAGAGGGTTTCTAAAAAGCTTCTTATATAAACAAAATCTTAGGTCTAAAAATAAGATGCACTTATGAAAATAAAGTGAAAAGGATTTTTCCATTGGGTAATTCCCAAGGGTCTCTCACACCATCACTCTAAAAAGTAAATTAGAAGCTGATAATTACTAGTGAAGAAAATTTATGGTGAAATCAGTGAGTGTGGATTTCCTAAAACATAAAGATGATACAAAGTAAACTTTAAAACTCAACAAACCACCACTGTCTAGATACAATATAAATTCAAAAAATTGATCAAAACAAAAATTATATAATGTAGAATCTGCTGAAGCATAGGTAGTGGTCTGGGAGAATTGTGTTGGGCAGGTCAAATAAACTAAGTTATAAACAGTTTCCACCATAATTAGTTTTCTATTTTTCATTTCAAGGCCTAATTACTTTCAATATATACACAAGAAACAAAAGTAAACAGATTTTTAGAAAACAATTTTTACTCAAAAAAATCTAAATTTCCAGAATTTTCTTATATAAATATTTTCTTAGCCTTCAACACAATTTAAAATTTTTATTTATTAGAAAAATGATCAGATTCCATTTTGACAGACTATTTTTAAATAATATTGTGCTAGCAGCTAAAACATCAGTCTTATGTCAGCACAAATTACAAAAGCAACTCAACGTAACAAAAAGAGAACAGAAATCTAACTACAACCCCCAAACGTTACATCACTAAAACCATTCAACATGGACTTTACAAATTTGTTTTAAGGAAAAATAATGTCCTACCTTTGTTAGAAAACGTAAATGTTGCAACTGAGAAAATAAGAAATCCTGGCTGGTTCTCAAGTACTTCATAGCAGGACCAGATGTATCAGAGCATGCACATAACTGATATATCACCTTCAAAATTAAAAGAAAATAGGAAAATCCCCAAGTCAGTTTTTTTGTGTTACACATCTTAAAATAAAGTGTGAACTTAGATCTATTAAGTGGAAACTAAGACCCTTCAAAAACTCAAGCAGAGTGGATAAACACAAGCATGAAACTTAGAAGCTCAGAGTTATAAGTAATCCTTAGCACCTTAACTCAAGAAGATATGTTAAAATACAACTGAGAGTGATGAAGACGTTACTATAGGACTAATCTTGAAATCACTCTAAGTATATTTATTAATACGTGCACATATAGTTAATAAGTTGTAGTATTTTAACTATTATTAGTAGCAAATGACTTAGACGTAACTTTAATTCATTTTATATTTATTAAATGCTTTCCATGTACCAGGCACCATTTAATACCCACTCTAATTGTTACGATTACTTCCGAAATAAAACCTGAAGTCATAAACTATTCATGCCCTTTGACCCAACACTCTACCCTCATTACAGGCAGAGTCTACACTTGCAAACCCGTCTACATGCTAACATTTATTCGTGTCCCCAAAATCAATATTCGCCTGTCTTTGCAGTTACTCAGAAAGGCGCCAAGCAGCCGCAAACCTGAGTTGCCCACTTTGCACGCTCTCAGCTGAGACTGAGCAGACTTTCTCGTTTTAGTTCTTGGGCTGTAAACAAGTGACTTTCACAGTCCATTTAGCACTCTGTTTTGTGCTTTTTGTTAGTGAGTTTACTGGTTAAAATGGCCCTTAAGGCCAGGCCAGCATGGCTCAGTGGTTGAGCATCGACCTAGGATCCAGGAGATCGTGGTCCGATTCCTGGTTGGGGTACGTGCCCCGGTTGCAGGCTTGATCCCCAGTAGGGGGCGTGCAGGAGGCGGCTGATCAATGACTCTCTCACCACTGATGTTTCACACTCTCCCTCTCCCTTCCTCTCTCTGAAATCAATAAAGACACATTTTGAATAATGGCCACTAAGCATAGTACTGGAGAGCTCTATGGCGTTCCTGAGGGCAAAAGGGCTCCGATGTGCCTTACAGAGAAATTACAGGTGTTGGGTTAGCTTCCTTCAGGCCTGAGTTGTAGTGCTGCTGGCTGAGAGTTCAATGTTCATGAATTAACTATATATATGAATTAGTATCTATAAACAGAAACACACATAAAACAAATGAAAATGTTGAGACCAGAGGCTTGCAGGATTCTGACCCTATGCTTTCCCCAGGAGCAATAGTTTAATATTTGCCAATTCAACGTTCACTGTAAATACATAAAACAAATTAATGACAGTTGACTACAAGTCACATCTAGAAGGATGTTCTTAAGCATGTAAAGCAGAGGAAAACTGGAAACGTCGTAGGGGCACAGAAAGTTTACACACTGAGAATAACCACATAAATGCGTTCACACAGGAAAAAGGTAAGACGAGGCAGAACTGAAACAGTGCTGCTGAACACGAATTCCTGCCTTTCAAACAGCCTTGGCATTGTTTTAACGCTCTATGGACAAAAATTTGATGAGCTAATTTGAACTTCTCAAAACAAAACAAAAATCAGTTATTTGTATGAGATGGCCACTTAGGAAGCCACAAGGGTAGATCCTCAAAGATGTGAGAGAGGTGGGGCTGTCACAGAGAGGAGGACACTAACAGTGAGTTTCCACAGCAATACGGACATTTCACAAGGGTGTGCCCACCATCCTTCCCAATCTTTATCCTTACCAAGAACAGAGCAGCTGCCTGGTCTTCGCCAAGACACGCTCTGCTGTTTTGGCTGCTGGCGTCCACCACTTCCAAATGCATCCGCAAGCTGAAATGTTGCACCCCTCTCCCCAGGCTAAGACCTCCAATCCCAGTAACCCCCAAGTATTCTCTGAAGGACGTGGGAGGCAAGTGAGTTGGTCAAATTATCTTAAAATTGTTTGTAGATAGTGTACCCAAAACTGCAGAAAATTTTCACATACTGTTTACAGAAGAAAAAGGCATTTGGACCCACCACGGGGAAACAGCTCCATTTAAAAGGATACCTGTTCCATCAAATTATTAGGAAATTCACGATTCAAGGTGGAAACCTCTCAAATGGTCAGGTGAAGAGAATATTTATGGTGAAAAATCTGAGGATAAAAAGTCATACTTTAAGCATAACCGGGAGGGTGCACTGAGCAAGGCAAATGCAGGCTGCAGTACAAATGGTCCTCAGCTCTATATCACAGGAGTTCCAACTCCTCATCTGGATGGGCAATGTGGTATTTGGCCAAGTAATTAAAGGAATGGGTGTGGCAAGAATTCTGGAAAATGCAGAAATGAAAAGTGAAAAACCTGCCAAATTGTGCATTATTGCAGAATGCAGAAAATGAAGGAAGGGAATAACTGGGGAATATTCCCAAAAGATGGTTCTCTGACAGTCATCCAGATTTCCCCAAGGATGCAGGTATAAATTGAAAAGATGTAGGCAAAATATTATTCATAAAAGAAGACTGAAAAAACATTGGACAATATACAGATGATGCATTATAGAACTGTACACCTGAAACCTATATAATTTTATTAACCAATGTCACCCCAATAAATCCAATGAAAAAGGGAAAAAAACCATTAGAAATACTTTTTTCAATCCAGAACTGGGAGATGGCCATAAAAAAATACACAAAAGTTTTAAGATATGTGGAAAGTTCAAAGGCTGTTACTGAGAAAGCAGACAGATCAAAGCCGCAACCTGTAGCTTTGAGCTGCATGCTGGATATTGGTGCTTGTAAACAGAAGATGCCAAACTGGCAGGGAGCAATTGGCAGTTGTTTGGAGACTCCTGAAATAGACCCATCAAATACGAAAGCATTGTACGTCAGAGCTCAAGGATGGCAAGGGTTAAAGGAATACAATCAAGCATTCCTAATCTTAAGAAAGCTCAGGAGACAGCACCAGAAGAGAAAGCTATCCAGGCAGAATTGGTGCAAATCAAACAAAAATAAAGGCACAGAAAGAAAGCAGGGTATGCAAAAATGTTTGCTTACTAAGAAATACAGTTTTTCTTAAATATTACACATTGATTATATGAAGGCAATAAGAAAATGTAAGGATATATAGGTCCACTTGTTTCCAGGTGGCCACTACTGCCTCGCTTTCACAGGATGTCGCGGGCTGTAAAAGGGGCAGTGAGTTAGGGCACTGTTACCACAGCCACCAATGCTGCCGGCTGTCGCCCCCAGGGACCCATCACTCCGCTGACGCCACCATCTTCTTCCTCCCGCTCCAGAAGTTTAGAGCTGGAATGGAACCGCAGAAATCATTACAGCATGGGACTTCTAGCAATGACACAATACAATCATTTTACAGCTGGGGAAACTGAGGCCCCGCGTGGGAATGTACTATGCACCTTTAGGAAGTGCTGGGGGTAGAACTCTACTTGGGTCTTAAAATTTCAAGTTCACAGTTTTTGTTTGTTTTTTCACTTTTTCTTTTCAGCTTATTACCTGAATGTATTTTATTTTATACTGGTTCAAGTTAAACATTGGAACTCAAATGGTTAATAAATGACTGTAACAAGAGCCAGAGGGAGATTTTTCCATTCACTGAAGCGTTAGTGAGATGCAATCTCCTAAAACCCTCTAAAGACTTCTGGCTTCCACAGCCCCCCAGCTTCCTTGAGGACCTGGCACATACTCTGGTGTGGGCCAGAGGCAAGCTGAACAGTCTCTATTCTGAAGGCTCATGTAGGACCCCTGCAACAAACTGTCTTTTAGATATCTTCCCCAGCATTTTTTCTTAATGATAACCCTAATCATTGGGATCCCTAAATCATAAGGAAGACATTCTTCTCATTTTTCTTTAATTGTTTAAATGGAAATAAGCCACAGGGCTATCTGGAATTAGGCCAACTCTTATTTGCACTGCAAAAGAGTGGAAAGAGTGGAGATTCTGGACAGTAGATGCGAATGACTCTTCAGCCTTGTTAGAAGCAGCCTGCAGGAGACAGGGCAGGAGAACCAGGAAGCCAGGGGCCTTTAGGGGAAGGCTGCAAAGCCCTGGCTATAGCCTGGTAACCACTGCAGGCTGGCCACTGTGAGGGTGCAGCTCTTCACCTTAATGCGCAGCATGAAGTCAAGTACTTGTAAGACCAGCTGCATGCTCTCACCTGTCTAGGAAGCTTTCTGTGGTCGAGACACAAAGGAAGACCCCAGAGGAGGGCTCTGCATACTCTAGGTTGGTGGTTCTTTCCCATGGCCTCCTGGCAGAGTGGAGAAGCAGGGAGCACACTGTTTATTACTAACAATATATTCCTAAGGTTTCAATTATTTTTATACCAATGTTATCAAATGAGTCGATTCAAACTCCACTTCTTATCTCTTTGCAGCCCATTGTACATTCTTGAGTGGGAAAGAAGGTGGTGATACTGTAGTGAGGATACAAAGTGGTAAATGCTACTCTAAGGGAACTGATGGTAATTTCAACTCTGTTCCCTAACTTCTCTCCTTCTATACTGAAAGATTTAATTTTCTGCTTTGTCCTAAATATATTTTTCTATTCCTTTTTATCATGTCTATGTGTCATCTATTTTGAATTTGAATGGCTTTCCACAGAGGGCAATGTGAAACAGAAATGGTCCAGTGGGTGATACCCTCAACTTGGAGTCTGAAGGCCTTTTTTGCATCTGGGTTGTGTAACTTAACTAATGCTCTGTGGCTCTCAAATTTCTCCTCTTTAATAAGGGGAAACAATGAAGAATTATTATAAGGAATGGATTCAACAAGAAAGGTACATAAAGTGGTACTTTGCAAATGGTATGTGTTCAACACACTTGGACCTGTGAAGGTTTTAATTAGCTCTTCCATTGACAACAACCAAAAAACAGCAAGATGGCAGTTTTGCAAAAATACTGTTTCCTGATTTCATAGCATCTTTGATCACTCTTTCAGCAATGGGTCGTTGTCCTTGCCCCTGTGAAACTGCACTGAGTTAAACAACAACAATGCTGTTTTTTAAGCAATGAAATTATTAAGCTATTTAAATATAGTAGACTCTTGCCTAGAGTAAGTAGACATCTAAAATCCTCATTCTGGCCTGGCTTGTTTTTCTCCGTGGCATCGGCCCTTGGATTGGAAGGTCTCGGGTTTGATTCTGGTCAAGGGTACGTTCCTGCATTGCAGGATTGATCCGGGAGGCAGCCAATTGATGTTTCTCTCTCTCCCCCTTCAACATTCTCTGAAAAGAATGGAAAAAATATTCTTGGGGGAGGATTAAAAAAATTATAAAATGCTCACTGATAGATGTACGAATTTTTTTTCTTATTCTCTTGTCTTTTTTTTTTTTTAAAAAAAAACACACTTTTACTATAACACAAATAGAAAAGTGCAGAGAACAAATATACAGCTCTATGAATTATCACAAAAGAACATCAGTGGTTGAGAAACTTTGCCAACACCCCAGACACATCTCTCCTGTGCCCCTTTCCATTCCAATCATTTCCCTTCCTTCTTCCCAAAGGCAATCACTATCCTGACGTCCAACCTTATAGGTCTGTTTTTAAAAGGTTAAAAAAAAATTGAAGCCTAACATATATATATATATATATATATATATATATATATATATATATATATATATATATATATATAAAAGTACGCAATTCATTAATGCATGGCTTAATGAATTCTCTCAAGGTGAATATACACATGTACCACCACTGAGGACAAAATAGAGGACATCACCGTCACCCTCCCAGTCAGGATCCTTCTTCATTCTCAGGCAATTTTGAATTCCAAGACCATAGGTCATTCTTGCATGGTTTTGAATTTTATGTAAGTGGAATAATATAGTTCATTTATTTTTATTTGTTCTATTTCAATCAACCTTGTTTTTTTAGGTTAATTTACGTTATTGTGTGTCACTGTGTTGGCTCAGTTTTAGTGCTATAATTTATCCCCAATTCACTTATCCATTCTGCTCCTGATGGTCATCTGGATTGCTTATGGTTCTTGGCTATTACACACAATGCCTCCAGCAACATTCCTGCACATGTCTTTGGGTACAGAAGTGCACTCCATTGTGTTGTGTATGTTCCTAGGATCAGAACTGCTGGTTGGATAGAGTTTGTGTATGTTTAAATTTTTTACAATATCAAACTGTTTTCCAAAGGGATGTCACCATTCCACACTTCTCCCAGTAGCAGATGAGAGTACCTGTCTCGCCATGTCCTTGCTAACAACTCATAAATGCGTAGTGGTATCTCATTGAGGGTTTAAATTGTTTCCCCTTTTCATAGGTTTATTTACTGGCCATTTGGCTAATTCCCTTTTGTATCTCCTCTTGATCTCTTCATTTTTTCTATTGAATCATCTGTGTTTTCCATTTTTAATTTTTTTTTTTTAATTTCTAAGTGTTCTTTATATTGGATATAAAGTGTTTGTTCTCTTTTTACTGTCTCCATAGTTTTGCCTTTGTCCAGAATGACATATAGTTGGAATCATACAGTATGGAGCCTTTTCAGATTGGCTTCTTTCACTCAGTAATATGCACTTAATATCCCTCCATGTCTTTTCATGGCTTGATTGTCCCTTGATTTTACTGCTGAGTAATATTCCACTGTATAGACATACACTGTTTGTTTACTTACTCACCTACTGAAAGGCATCTTGGTTGCTTCCAAGTTTTGGTGATTATGTAAACATCTGAGTGCAGGTCTTTCAATGGATATAGTTTTCAACTCCTTGGGTAAATACCAAGCCGTGTGACTACTAGATAGAATGATAAGAATATGTTTAGTTTTATAAAAAAATACTGAACTGTCTTACAAAGTGGCTGCACCATTGTGCATTCTCACCAGCTATGAAGAGTTCCTATTGCTAATATGCTTTCACATAGTTTGCTTTTATTTCCAGTAACTTGGAATCAGACACTAACTTCCCCACAGTGAGTGCCTGACAGCGAAACCTCTCAGTAAGGGAGACAATATGCCCAGCTACACTAGCCCGCTGCATACTAAAGACTCTTCAGAAGACTGGAGTAAGACCCAGCAACCAAAAGGGGAAAGCAAAGTAGCTGACAAGAGGAGGTGGTCCACAGAGAGCCTCAGATCAGCCAACTACCTAAGGACACCAGAGCCAAACCTAGACAGCTTCTGACATTGGCTGACACACGAGTACCTCCCAGGAGACCTGAAATCAGCATACAAAACTGTGACCCAAAGACAATATAAGCTGCCCAGATGAAACTCACCTGATTGACATTTTAAAAATTTTTCTTAGGAAAAAGATAGAGAAAAAAAAAAAATCTTTCTAAATTAAGAAAAAAAATTCAACTGTTCAACTAATTTTTTAAAAAAATTTGTTTAGCTTTGCTTGTTTTTGTGTTTTGTTTCTTTTGCTTTGTTTTATTTTGTCCTTTAATATCAAGATTTTCTTGATATTCTCTGCTTAACTGTGTGGACATGATCAATAAATTTACTGCTTTTCTACTAACATTTGCCCCATATCTCTTATTGGATTCCCTCTCTGCCCTTGCTTTATACCTCTCTCTCTCTTCTCGTTCCATTGGCATAAATTTTTTTCTTTCCTTTCTTTTTCTCCCTTCCGTCTTCCTGTCTTTTTGTTTGTTTGTTTCTACTTGTCTTTTTATTGTATTTTTTTTAAAATTTTCATTTTTCAACTATTTTCTATTCCTGTGATCTACACTTAATGGTTTGCTGGCCCTTCATGCAGAATCATTTCTCTGCTCCCTTTAGCTCCCAGTACCTTCTCTATTTTTTACTTTTTATATTAGTTTCTTTTTTATTTTTATTTTTTTAGCAATAATATGCTTTTCTCTCTATTTTCTATTTGTTTGTTTGTTTGCTTTAGCATTTGTGATCTCACTTCACTCTCCCAATTCTTTCACTTAGGATGTTTTCATTGTGATTGTGAGGATATTTTGTAAGATACTGCTTGTTTCCTGGCAGCTTGGCTGGGTATGGTTTTACCTTACCAGCACCTGTACAACAGCTCACACGATATGGTTGGGGCTGAGACACAGTCAGTCAACCTGAGAGGAGAGTCCTCCCAAAAATGGGTCAACAACAATCTAGACCCAATCACAACAGGAGAATTCAAAGAACTCACAAAAGGGACATCCACAAAAGAGATATGCCTAGATCAAATAGATCAGAAGTATAGGGAAAACACACCTCTGGGTTCCACTGGACTCACACAACAAAATCCCACCCGACAAGACTGGGAGACAGCAAATATTTCTAATATACAGATAGAAACACTAAGAGTCACCAAAGTGAGGGGAGAGAGAAACAACCTCCAAACTAAAGTAAAGGGAAAATCACCAGAAAAAGACTTTGATGAGATGGAGTTAAGCAAGTTATCACAAATAGAGTTCAGAGTAATGGTTATAAAGATGCTCAAGGAAATTAATGAGAACAACAAGACACTTACTAGAAAGGTCGAGGAACTTAGTAAAAACATGAAAAAAGAGCTAAATATCATAAATAAGAATGAGGCAGAAATGAAGAATACTATATCTGATATCTAGAATACGCTGGAAGGTATTAAAAGCAGGCTCAATGAAGCAGAGGATAGAATAAGTGACTTAGAAGATAAGGTAGAAAAAGCCACTGAATCAAAGCAGCAAAAAGAAAAAACACTTAAACAGCATGAGGACAGCCGAAGGAAGCTTTGGGACAGCATGAAGCAAAACATCATTCACATCATAGGGGTTCCAGAGGGGGTGGAAAGAGAGCAAGGAACAGAGAACTTGATGGTCGAAACGGTGACAGAAAACTTCCCTAGGCTGGCGAGGGAGAAAGCCACACAAGTTCAGGAAGCACAGAGGGTTCCACAAAGAGGGACCCAGAGAGACCCACTCCAAGACACATCATAATTAAAACGGCAAATGTCAAGGACAAAGAGAAAATATTAAGGGCTGAAAGAGAGAGACAAGCAGTGACCTACAAGGGAACCCCCATGAGGCTGACAGCAGATTTCTCAACAGAAACTCTTCAGTCCAGAAGGAAGTGGCATTAAGTTCTCATAGTAATGAAAAGCAAGAACATGCAACCAAGACCGCTTTATCCAAAAAGGCTATCATTTAAAATTGAAGGTGAAAAAAAGCGCTTCCCAGACAAAAGGAGGCTAAAGAGTTCAGTACCACTGAACCAGCATTGCAAGAAATGCTGAAAGGACTGCTTTAAGAAATATTGAAAGGTACATAAGAAGAAATATTGAGAAATATTGAGAAAAAAGCATCAAGGGGACAAATGGCATTAAATAAGTATATATCAACAGTAAGCTTAAATGTAAATGGAATAAATGGTCCAATCAAAAGACACAGAGTAGCGGAAATGATAAGAAAACAGGACCCAAATATATGCTGTCTGACAGAGACCCACCTGAGAGCAAAAGATTCACGCAGGCTAAAAGTGAAGGGATGTAAAAAAATATGTCATGCAGATGGAAAAGAAAAATAGCTGGAGTCAATACTTATTTCTGAAAAAAATAGACTTCAAAATAAACACCATAACAAGAGACAAATATGATCACTACATAATACTGAAGGGATCAGCCCAACACGTGGAAATAACTCTTATAAGCATTTAAGCACCCAATAGAGGAAGACCTAAATATATTAAAAAATTCTTGGGGGACTTTTAAGGGGGTGATTGACAGCAACACAATTATAATGGGAAACTTTAATACCCCATTGTCAGCACTGGACAGATCATTAAGACAAAAAAATCAACAGGGAAACACAGACCTTAAATGACTCACTAGACCTAATGGATTTAATTGACATTTACAGGACTTTTCATCCCAAAGCAGCAGAATACACATTCTTCTCAAGGGCACATGGAACATTCTCAAAAACAGACCACATGTTACGGCACAAAGCAAATCTTTAAAAATTCATGAAGATTGAAATCATATCAGTATCACCACCAGGATGCTGGCACGGCATACCTGAGACACAGAACGTCTCACTCCCCACAGGTCATAGCTGGGGGAGCACAGCCATGCTGCTACGGTGCCCAGGTGTCTATACAGAGACTGGACAAAGGGCTGCACCAGGGAGATGCCCAGCACAGGACACAGAGGAGGTGAATCTGCAGAGAGGGGCCTGACCAGGAAGATCCAGGTGACGTGTGCAGAATGGTGACAGCTCCTCAGCTTGGAATACATTCCCATTTGGGTCTCTTTCTGGCCTAACAATCGTTCCTCCTCACCTCTGTCCATGTCACTCCTGGAAGACCCTCTGCCATCCCTTCTAGACCTCCAAGTCCACCCTCATGTAGGCTTGGGCCCTAGCCCAAGTCACTGCACCTTGAACTCGAACAGCACTCTACGGACACCTCCTTTCTGGGACCTTCCCCTCCTCCTGGAATTCACTGACACTTGTGCCACATAGTCTCCCCCTGGGATGCCAGGTGCCCAGCAGAGGACCCTGGGTACAGTCCTTACTGACCCCCACCATAGACAGGGCAGTGCCCTGGGCACATCACTGCACGGCCTGAATGGTATCTTTATAAATACTCCGTGCCCCATGTTTTTCCTCTGTTGTGTCTAGCTCTGGTATGAAGGCAGGGCAGCCTGTCACACACTGCATCTCTCAGCAGAGCAGTGGGAACTCTCCTCTGTCAGGTGACTAGGGCAGGAGACAAACACAGAGGACATTAAATGCCCATTCATTTAACTCTAGCAGAGCTGGACTCCTCACAGTGTCAGGTCTACAAGCCCTGAAAACCAAGCTCCAGCTGCCTCTCAGACCCTAGTCTGAGACTTCAGTCAGGTCTAAATTTAGTGCCACCTTTCCCAAATGCAGTGGCACAACCTGTTTTACCTGTCCTATAATTAAATCCGTTTTTCCTGGGCATTTAAAAAATGGTTCCTTTTTAAAGGAACTTTGTAACTCATCAGAGCCCCAAGTGTGCTGGGAGCCCGTGCCAAGTGTAAGCATGCCTCCCGCTCCAAGCACGAGTGTGTGCACAATGCCCACAGCATGTCGTTTGGAAATACACACGTGGCCACCTCTAATGGGCTCTCTCTCATCTCGCACTCTAAGACAAGTCCTGCCACTGTCTGGAGCCAGGTACTAGGTTTCCACAGCCCCATGAGGACAGTTTTCCTCCCACTCCTTCCAGGAGCGCTCCTGAAACCTGTGTGTGGGTGTGTTGGGTGTGAGTGTATGCGTGTATGGTGTGTGTGTGCATGCCTGTGTGGTGTCAGTAATATGGGTGTGTGTGTGTGTGCTTGTGTGTGTGCGGTGTGTATTTCTGCATGTATGTGGTGTGTGTGTATGAATGTGTGTGGGGGGGTGTGTGTCCGTGCAGTTTGTGTTGCTGTGTCTGTGTGGTGTCAGTAATATGTGTGTGTGTGTGTGTGTGCTTGTGTGTGCGGTGTGTATTCCTGCATGTATGTGGTGTGTGTGTATGAATGTGTGTGGGGGGGTGTGTGTCCATGCAGTTTGTGTTGCTGTGTCTGTGTGGTGTCAGTAATATGGGTGTGTGTGTGTGTGTGTGTGTGTGTGTGTGTGTAGTTTTTGCAACCCAATCTTACAGCTGAACCGCCAGCACCCCTCTCCAGCAGGGAGGCACCACACCATGTGTCATAGGGGAAAGTGGAGGGAGGCTGGGTCCTCACCTGGAAGAACAGGTGGACAGCCCAGGGGACGCAACTGGGGCAACAGACTGGGTAGTTACAACCATGACCGCCCCCCCATGACCAATTCTGATGCCAAATAAAGTCACACTGAAATAGCCCAGGCGGGGTTGAGGGAGGGTGTAAAGGCCAGATTTAAGCTCCATAGCACAATCAAGACCTACGCTCGGAGCCATCTACAGTGCTGCCAACAGCCGCAGCAAAGTAAGGAAGGGGCAGCTCACCCAGCATGTTCAGCGTCCCGATCGTATTTTCTTCAGTGTCTGGATGGGGTTGTACATGTAGTTGGGACAGGAGGCTGGAGGGGCCAGATGGTACATCTGGTCAACTACAGGAGACAAAACAGAAGCATGTTATTTCCAAGTAAACACTAAAACAATTCTGAACCCCTGACTTCAGACTGTTTAATAAAGGTGTTTGTGTACCTTTCACGAAAATTTTATTTTATTATTCTTCATAAGTACTAACTTACATTTGCGATAAGGAGAACTTTAAGCAAAAACAAAAAGTTTAACCATCTAGAACAAAAACTTATGTGCTGGGCCAATTATTTGTGCCAGCTCTCTTCTCATCACCGTCAGTCTGAGAACCAAGCTGATAGTTTTCTGAGAAGACCTGCCCCAGATGAGGCAGTCAAATCAGAAGACTGATTTTTCAGACACAGAATTAAGCACAAATACCCAAAGCAGCGATTTTCAACCTTTTTTCATCCCATGGGTACACATAAATTACTAAAATTCTGCTGCACACCAAAATACATTTTTTGCTGATCTGACAAAAGAAATAGGTGTACTTTTGATTCACACAGAATGTCTACTGCTGTGTTGGCTTCTGTCATTTACTGGACAATCTAAGGGAAAAGAGGTCTGTGCCCCAGATGAAACAGGTTTTGCATGTTTTAAAAATTCTTGCAGCACACCAGTTGAAAATTGCTGCTCTAAAGTAAACAACATTTTTAATTGGTAAAATAAGCCAGATGTAAAAGCAGAGGCACAAACGGATGGGAGAAAACAGCCTTTCACTTTGCTTTTATGTATCCAGGACACATAAAACCACACCCTGAGATGACCATCGGGGGATGGTTTCTACAGACACAAACAGCACAACAATTCAGACTCCACACACCACCTCGATGCACAGGCATCCCTGTAACATCGCCACCCACAACCCTCCTGCCCCAGGTCAGGAACACCTGCCACACAGCAGAGTGGCCCTGGGAACAACGGCTCCTGAGAAAGGAACGAGATGGGCAGGTGTGGAGGAGGAAGCCACTCCGCCAGCAGATGGCCTTGCCCCTTCAGCTCTAGGTCACCATCACAGGAGAGCCACGGCATGGGGACCTGAGACACCACTGCCATAGGAATCCTCCCTTGCTCACAGCCTCAGCCACCACCCAAGTTTTCTGGAATAGGGACACCAAAAATTCATGATCCACTTCTTCAAGGCCACCTGCCCCAGATTTCCCTTCTTCCCTCATGGAAGTCACATCCCAGGAGCAATGTCCTGCAGAGACACTTTACGTGCTACCATGAACTCCCCAGTAACCTGAATCACGTGGAGGGCTTTACCTGAGTGAAAGGCACCCATAACCAAAGCTGTCCAGGATGCTTCCTTTCTGGTTCTCTCCTCTCCAGGGATGAGGAAAGGTATTACCAAGGAAAGGCACCTCAAAAGTAGGAGGAAAAATTTTAACACCAAAAGTAGAGCTGCTCTTCTCAGGCTGCCACCCAAGCCTTTTCTGAGTGAGGCCACTTCCAGACAGAAGGCTCCCTGACCTTTCCATGGGACATGGGAGAAGGGGAGAGAGAGATGAAATTTACCTCTTACATCGAGCCTTACAGCTCTGGATCAGATATGGCCAGTACCCTCCTCCACTTCGAATTTCCTCCTTGGCCATCTAAGTCCCTAAGCTTGTCCCTTAGAAGACCTCAGGACCCTAGGAATGACCATTGAAAGCTCTTGGATGAATGACTTCTACTTCCAAGTATCCATATCTCCACTGCCTTGCTTTCTGGTCTATGCAGCATGGTTCTCTCCCCCCAACACTATTAGACCACTGTCCTGGCATAATTCCACTGTTCCGTGTACACTCTAAAATATTTACAATAATAATAATTAATATTTCATGATTAATAATTGTGCTTGCCATCTTAGAAATTTGATGAGCTTTCTGGGAATCACTTGGATAGCCTAAGTCTGTTAATAAAAGATACCCAAATAAATGTGTGCTGAGGGCTCTTTATCAAACTCTAAGTTTTGCTCTGCAAACAAAGGCATTTTAATGTCTTTGAAGCTATGGATATTTCCCTTAGAATGACAGTCATGAAGGTGGCATCTCTCCCGCTGAAACCATTAGTAGAGCTTACTCAGCATTTCACCCCTTTAGCCTGGTTCACCTCCTTCCACAGGTCAGCTGCTCAGATTCCGCTGGATGTAAGCTTGGGGGAAACAACAACATCTTTTCCAAAGGTCAAAGGTTTCAATTCCTTTGTCTGTCAATGGACTGACTTAACATTTTGTTGGCAGCCTTCAAAAGACTTCACACTTCCCTGGAAAATGTTGAAAACAATTTGTAGGTTCTCAGTACATATAATAAATAGGTTTTCAAAACAAGCTCTCTTAAAATTGCCAACAATACCCAGACTGGGTAAGACACTTTTTTCCTGTTGGTTTCCCCCGAGACATATTACCAAATAATTATAACGACCATAGGGATTAAGATAGCAGTTCAGTGACCATAAATCACTAATATTTTATGACAGGTTTGTCATTGCACTAAAAATGTGTCCCCAAAATGACAATACACTGGAATCATATTACTTCTCTCAATCTGGTTTTATGTCTACAAGTTAAAATATTCTTGGTGAATATCTATAGTTTTTGCCTCCCACCTTCCATTCGGATTGTGCTAGTAACTTAGGAAACACCCCCTCCCACATTCAGTCCATGTCCTCTAGTTGGGTTACTGCTAAGGAACAGGAGTGAACATATAATTTGAATCTAAGCCAATCAGCACACTGTATTTCTCTGGCCTCAGTGATTGGCTTAGGGGTGGTCACATGACTCAACCAGAGCCAATAAGAGGTGATAAGACACTAATGGGGCTTCTGGGAGAGAGACAGGTGTCTTCATTTCTGGATACAAACTGCAAGAAGGAAGCAGTTTGAGACTAGTTGCCACCATCCTGTTACCACATGGAACTGGAGATTGCTGCCAAGGCAGAAAGAGACAGAGCTGAGATATGGAGAGAAACTGAGCCCCGATACAATGCTATTTGAGTCCTTAACCCTGTGCCTGAAACCATCTATAATGCTAGCTGGTTTAGTTAAATGAGCAAAAAATTCCCTTTTTTATACTTAAGCATGTTTTATTTTATTTTTTTACTGATTTAGGGAGGGAGGGAAGGAGGGAGGGAGGGAGGGAGGGAAGGAGGGAGGGAGGGAAAGAGAGACACTTCCATGTGAGAGAGAAGAGTCAATCAGTTGCCTCTCCTGCATGCCCCACCCAGGAACTGAACCTGCATCCTGGTATGTGCCCTGACCAGGAATGAATTCGTAACCCTTCAGTGCATGGGGACGATGCCCCAACCGAGTAACACCAGCCAGGGCTCACACAGGTTTTAACTGGGTGTTCTTTTACTTCAAAAATAAATTAAACAAAAACTATGAATACTCCCCATGTACCCTGAATTTAGGTGTAAAAAATACATGCAGTGAGGATAAAAGTGTAAACTGAGTGATACTATGTCTGCATTTCTATAATTCCTAAAGGGGCTAGCACAGCCTGGCCACACTCAGGCTTCCCAAAATTGTGTGTGTGTGAGTTGGACTGCCTGAACGATTGCACACACAAGGGAAGTCTAGAATAATTCATATCAAGTGTTAGAGAATCCGTGGCTTTCAAAGCAGCAGTCACTGGAATCTAGAATCTTTAGGGTAAAGATATAACTGCCTATGAGCACTGAATGAGCTGAGCCACAGACTAAAATGCCTGTGAGCAAGAAGGCTCTCCATGACCAGGCCCTTGGAAAAGCCCCGACTCCCTCCTGAAACAGAGAGCAGAACAAACCTAAGGGAAGCCACCCATTCTGCTTGTGCACCCTCGACACAGTGAACAACCAGATTCAGGCATTCAGAATGACTCACCTCGAAGGGGTGTGAGGGTGTGGACCAAAAGGAGTGGTGTGAATTTACGGAATAGACTCCTGCACAGCCTGAGGTCCTCCACAGGAAGAAACTGGCTCCCTCCCGACACCAGCAACTTAAGCATCCTGGGCAACTCGAAACTCTTTTCACATAAGGAAGACCCAGGACTCCAAGAAACAGGAGTCCCCACAAAACCTGGAAATGAAGGAAGAATCTAGACATGAGCAGGAATGGCTTTAGAAACTGAAATTTGTAAATTGAGCAAAGTTTTGTTCTCAGCCTGTGTTCCCTATGGACATCTTCCTCCCAGAGGTACAGGGCTCCTCTGGGCCTTCAGTCACAGGAGAGATGGGTCAGAGATTTCTTTGCACAAAGAATTGGGAATTAGCATGAGCAAAGGGACAGCAAGAATAGAAAACCAAAGAGACAGAGTGAGGCCAACCTTCGATTCCTCTCAAAGGCGGAAACTTCTCACATACTAACAAGGCTCCCACACATCCCAAAATTTCCTTCTCAGAACAAGGGCTGGAATTCCACTGCTGGATGGTGTTCTTTTACCTTCTGACTTTAATCTCACTCAAATACCTACAGACTTCCTTAAAGAGACAATAGCTCAGACATTAAACTGTTGGCAGTCATCTGCTCTTCTGTGTGAAAGCTCTGTCACGAGAGAAAAAAAGTGTGGAACTAGGAACATAAATTCCTGAGGAGGATGAGAAAATGGACCACCACTGAAGGGGATGGTATTTGGGCAGGGGGCACACTGGACTGGGCAGAGGCAGACTCTGGAGTCAGAAAGACCTGAATTCAAACCTTCATTCTATTACCTACTGACTGTTGCCTTGGGCTAATTACTTCACTTCTTTGGAACTTTACCTTCTTTTTGAAGTAAGTATCTAAATACCTATCTTCAGGGCTCTGATCATTGCATCCTCTCTATCTTGAATGTCCACATATTCCTTGCCATGTGCCTGGCTAAGTCCTATTCGAGCTATGTGTCACCTGTGTCACCTCCTCAGGAAGACCCTGACCCCTGGTCAGGGCCCTGCAGCAAGCACCCAACTGCATAGAGCAGAGGCTGCATCAGTTGTAACTCTCACTCTTCTGTCCTGTGACCTTTCCCTCTGACTGTCTCCACTAAAAGTAAAAGGGTCTTAAGATCCAGGGTCTGTGTGTTATTTGCCAGTGAACCCCCAGTGCTTAGGAAACTTGAAAGCATCAGGTAGCTGTCTGAAGGGCTCTCGCCCAGGAGGGATGGAAGCATTACACTTGGGGGTGTTGGGGAGAAGCTGGACCCCCTGCAGGAGGCTGTTCCTCCACCACGTGGGGAAACAATGCAGGCAGGGCTGAAAGACAGATGGGCAGCAACGCCACTTCTCTCCTCAGCCCAGCTTCCAAACCTGGTGCAGAAGCCTAACTATCACACTGTTATCACACAAAGTCGAGGTCAAAAGTATTGCACAGGGGCAGAAGAGATCACTTCATAATGATGAAGGTTGCCACCCACAGTGGAGGTAATACTGTCACGAACCATTAGAAATCAAATACCAAAGTGTCAACATTTGTAAAGTAAAATCACAGGACATAGAAAGAGAAACTGACAAAAGTATAAAAGTAATTTGGTTTTAATACGCCTCTTTATGTCCCTGACACATCAACTACATGAAAATAGGTAAGAATATAAAGATGTGAGCAATGTAATTAAAATGATGCCTTTCTAGGCTGCTATGGTGCATTCACAAAAAATACCATCTTTTAGGCATAAATTCCAAGAAGTTCTTATAATGCAAACTACATTTTAAGATTGCAATGCAATAAAACAATAAATAAGCATAGAAAGGCCAAACACTTAGAATTAGGGGAAAACATCTCTCCTAATTAAATACTGGGTCAAAGATAATAGATAAATTACAATGGTCAAATATCTAAAACATAAAATAATAACATTAAAAATTACAACTACAATAGATTCAAAATTGTACCCACAAGGAAAATCATAACCTCAAACACTTATATTACTAAACAAAAAAGAATAAAAATAAATTAAATAAGCATTCAACATAGAAAGTTAAAAAGGAAAAAAAATAAAGAAGTTTAAGGAAAACACAAACTCAAAAACCAATGAGTTTGTAATCAATAAATAGAATTCAGCATTTTAAGAGTAGGTTCTTTGCAGAAAAAAATCAATACAACTAATACATTATTAGGCAGCCTCATTAAGAATGAAAGAGAGAAAGCACAATTATAAAATCAGAAATGAATACAGGAGAAAAGACAAATGCAGAGAAAAATCGAGAGATACATAGGAGAACATTTCACCCAGCACTGTTAGTAATTTTGAAACTATACATGTAATGTATGATTTTCAAAAGAAAACATAAATTACCCAAACTGCCAAGAGAAAACCATGACAAAAATTAAGAAATATGTCAAAGAGCTAGCCTCTCAACATCTCCCGTCTGCCCCCAATACTTTACCCAGATGATTTTTCAAATCAATTCTAGCAAATATTCGAGAGGCAGAGACCACTCATATTTTTAATCGTTCTTAATTAGGCCAAAAATAAGGGGACAAAGTTCCTACCACTAGATGAAATAAGTCACAGGTTTACATTTAAGAAGTGCATTTAAGATGGGAGAGATTGTTCCTTAACTAGAAAATTTAGTCTCACTCTCAAACTCACTATGGCTGTCTCCGTTAGCACTTGTGCTGTCATTCAAAGCACTAAAAACTAGACTATTATAAGAACACCATGAAAGAAGCATATCTGATGTTGTTCTGCTGTATTTAGTTCTCTATCTTTCTGGTTGACGCTGAAACCAGCTGTGCCCTGTTGAAGTCAGGTGAGTATAATTGTCAGGTTGAGCCTAAAACCACTAAAATGGGCATTGTCCTCACAAGTGTCTTTAAAAGTTTTTGCTCTACTTTTAAAAAACATCCAATTTGGAAACTGTGGCCCTGCATCAAAAACTTGTTGAATTGGTATGCAAGTGTATATTTTATGGGAAAATTGAAATTAAAAGTTTAAGGTATTGGAATTTTCCTTCTGTGAGAAAAGTAGCTTCTATCAGATAAACTCTCCTGCAGATAACAGTTATAAACCCTGGACCAACTTAGAGGAAAGCTTAATCTACTAGAAAGCATTAGCAAGCCATCAAAAGCGGGCAGAGACTGGAGGAGCTTGATAAGAGGAGACAGCCCTGGATATTGGTTTATGCAGATTTTCACCTGCAGGGTTTTCCTTAATCCATTTGAGACAGGACTGGAAAATGAGCAAACGTTCATAAACAGCCTGAGAACTCAAAAGATGGGGTTCAGGGCTGCCAGGGTGGCTGGAAAGGAAGGGAACTACAGAGATAAAGCCCTAGAACCTGCATGTAAAGCCTACCTAAATCCTCAGTTGACCCACAAATTAAACCAGCACAGGAGAGCACTGCACAAGGATTACACCAGGAGGTCTGGCAGAAAGCAATAGCCGGAAGACAGAAAAGAATGCGTACTTCACCTGTTGCCCACCATAGGAGAGACAGAGTTTGGAGTTTGTGCCCAACTAAGGAAATTACTTTTTTTTTTTTTAAAATATATCTTTATTGATTTCAGAGAGAGGAAAGGAGAGGGAGAGAGAAAGATAGAAACATCAATGATGAGAGAGTCACTGATCAAGCTCGCAACCTGGGCATGTGCCCTGACCGGGAATCGAACACTGATTGCCTGGATCCCAGGTCGACGCTCAACCACTGAGCCACGCCCAGCTGGGCCAGGAAATTACTCTTTAAAATAAAAATTGACATTCTTCAGAGGAAGACAAGAGAGTCCAGAGTTTCAGTCATGTGTGATCCATATGAAGAAACAGGAAAGTGTGAGCCACAGTCAAGAAAAAAAAGTATCAATATCAAATGACTCTTAGATGACTCAGACATTGGAATTACCAGGTAAGAACTTTAAAGCAGCTATTACATTTTCAAACACTTAAATAAAATATGGTTCAAATGGGTGAATAGAAGAGGATCTTCTTCAGAGAAATGGAACCCATGTAAAAGAACCAAATGAAAAATTAAAAAATTAAAAGAATAATATGTAACATGACGATTTCCTGGATAAGCTTAACAGCAAACTAGAAGAGTCATTAAATTTGAAAAAAGGCAGTATCAGTTTTCCAGTGTGAAAAGCAAGGAAAATGAGGAATTTATTTTAAAGGAAACAGCCATGGTGACCTACGGGACAATAGTAAGCAGTCTAACATATATGTAACTTGAGTCCCAGAAGGAGAGGAGACAGACAAATGGGAAGAAAAAGATATTTGAAGAAATGATGGCTAAAATAGCTCCAAATTTGATTAATACCAAATTATAGATTCAAGGAGCTCAAAGAAACAAACCAAAATAAATACTAAGAAAATCAGAGGTAGGCAGGCCATGATCAAACCACTGAAAATGAAACATAAAGCAAAAATCTGGAAAATAGGCAGAAAAAGAACACATTACGTAAATAAAAAATATGAATAATGGCCAGTTTTTTAAAAAATGTCAAAGATCAAAAGATAAAGTGACATCTGTAAAGTGCTGAGACAATCCAGATTTCTATATCCTTCCAAAAATATTCCTCAAAAAATGAAAGTGAATAAAGACGTTTTTAGACAAACTAAGATTGAGAACATCTGTCGTCATGAAAATAATACAAGAAATGCCTAGTAAAGTTCTTCAGATTAAAAGGGGAACTGATATCAGATAGAAATTCAAATCTACACAACTGAAGAGAATTAAAATGGTAAAGATGTGTGTAAATACAAGATATTATAGAAACCTTAATTCCTTTAAAGGACATGACTATTTAAAACAAAACAGTTTTGTCGCCGCCACTGCTGCCCCTTTCTCGGCCAGCGGCCGCAGCTGCTGGCACAGCCTTCGCTGCTGCCTCGAGGCCGGAGCCTAGTGGAGGCAGCTACAGAGCAGGAGAGCAGCACCCGCCTGCCCCGCTGAGCCTCCAACCCCCCTCGCCCTCCCGGAGGGCCTGGCGTGGCCACCTGCTGCCGTGCTCCTCCTCTGCCTGATTCCGCCCGATGGCATGCTGCACCCCCCTTCCTGCCCACCAAGCCCAGCCCTGCCACCTGCAGCAGGGCCAGGGTCTACGCCGAGTAATCAAGACGATTACCAACTGGTTTGAAAACTTGTTCAGGGAAGTATTTGAGGTCATTAACATCACCAACAATGAGAGTGGTTGTAAAAATTCTCAAGCCAGTGAAGAACAAGATTAAACGAGGGGTTAAGATTCTGGAGAACCTTTGTGGTGGAACAAGTATCATTAAGCTGGTTGACACTGTGAAGGACCCTGTGTCAAAGACACCAGCTTTGGTATTTGAATATATCAATAATACAGATTTTAAGCAACTTTACCAGATCCTCACAGACTCTGATATCCGGTTTTATATGTATGAACTACTTAAAGCTCTGGATTACTGCCACAGCAAGGGAATCATGCACCGGGATGTGAACATCACAATGTCATGCCAGATCACCAGCAGAAAAAGCTGCGACTGACAGACTGCGGTCTGGCAGAGTTCTACCATCCTGCTCAGGAGTACAATGTCCACATGCCTCCAGGTACTTCAAGGGACCCGAGCTCCTTGTGGACTACCAGATGTATGATTATAGCTTGGACATGTGGAGTTTGGGCTGTATGTTAGCAAGCATGATTTTTTGAAAGGAACACTTCTTCCATGGACAGGACAACTACCAGCTGGTTCTCACTGCCAAGGTCCTCGGTACAGATGAGCTGTATGGGTATCTGAAGAAGTATCACATAGACCTAGACCCACACTTCAACCACATCCTGGGACAACATTCACGGAAACACTGGAAAAACTTTATCCATAGTGAGAACAGACCCCTTGTCAGCCCCCAAGCCCTAGATCTTCTGGACAAACTTCTGTAATACGACCATCAATAGAGACTGACTGCCAAAGAGGCCATGGACCATCCATACTTCTACCCTGTGGTGAAGGAGCAGTCCCAGCCCTGTGCGGATAATGCTGTACTTTCTAGTGGTCTCACGGTGGCCCAATGAAGACTGGAAAGTGAAGAGTAATGCGGCATTGATGCTTGCCAATAAAACCAACCAACCAACCGCAAATCTTGAAGGAAAACTACAGTGTGATAAAAAGAAATTCTAGTCATTCCTTCTACGCACAAAGAAGAGTAAGAACCTAAAAATCTGTCAAAAGAAACTCCCCAGTACTAGTCTACAGGGAGCTGCTGCTCTGGCAGCGAGAGAGACACTGCACATAGTTCAGGATCTGAGGGACCTCTCCCTGTGGAACGCATGGGAGAAGAGAGACTTGGAGTTGTTGTACAGTTACCTTTATTTAACAGGAGACCACTGCTGAATTAACCTGATTGGTCAACAAGCTCTGAATATCTGACTTCCTATCTATTCCACTGTGGTCTGTGTTTCTCCTTGGGTGAGATTCAGGCTCAAGTTTTAGCAACACATCAGCAGTCTGTAGTGACACACCAGTCTCACTTACAAAAAAAGGATATTAAAACAGTGACAGTATTTTTTAAAACTCTTTTATAAACTCTGAACATTAGTGGAAAAGGTCTCGAAATATTTCACGAAGTTTCTGAATTTCAGAATAAAAGAAAAAAAATGCTGAGGCATTCAAATGGCAGGCAAAGGAGAGAAGCTTCCCAGCTTTTGGAATTAAGAAAATTAAAGAATTAAAGAAAATTAATTAAGCTGGCACAGACTGCTCCTGCGAAACACTAAACACAAACAGAAAATGGGAAAAAAGGTCTGAGGGGCAACAGCTGTAACCTAAGAATTCAAAATCCAGTCTCCTGTGGTGGACCCTCCTGGGAAGGAGGGAGGAGCTCTGGAAAGGTCTGGGAGAGCACCGCTTAGCTGGCTAACACCGGAGCGAGGCATGGAAATAGGAACACCACCTGAAGCAAAACTGCACAGGTGTGTGACAGTGAAGTGTCCGGACAAAGAAAGGCAGCCACTCTCATCTGCTTGGGCTCTTGTAGCCAGCCCATGCCTTTGGCCAGAGCCTCATCTGGGGATCACTCAGTCATGTTTTTTTTCATGCTTCCCACATTGCAGTGAAGTCTGTGATGCCCTCTATGGCATCACAGGGCTGCCCAAACCCATCTCTGCCTGCCCACCTTTAACCCCGTTGTCTGCGAAAGCACCTGGCGCTGCCACAAAACAGGTTTTACAATCCAGCAAGATCACCTTCTTACATTTCTTCATGACAAACAGCAGTATCACTTGGACATGATGGTCTGACATTACAGCTCCGAACTGTCAGAATACAAAATAAATGGCAAAAAGACGGACCAAGGGCAGCAAATAACACAGACAGGACTTTCAATGTAGGAGGGCTGAGTGGCTGAGAGCTTTACTTCAGGTTGCAATAAGTGTCACTACCCGAGGGTGTGATCTGCTGGCCTAGCTCCCGTTCCCAAGAAGCATGAAGAGGTACTCAGAGCCAGAGAAAAACATGAATAATCAGTGCACCATAATGAACTGTTACATGTGCATTCTGTATGCATATATGTATTTACATATACATTTATGTTTATATACGTATATGCATGTGTGTATATATATCTCAGAAAATAAAATGTTTTATATTACATATTGTTTTTCTGAGGCAGAGATACATAAATCTTAGAAAAATGTTTCAGAGACAAATATCATTATAACAATCCCCCCCCAAAGTATTGTGTATACCACTCAGGTACCATTCCTGGGGGGGGAATATTAAAGTATTTTCAGATGATGAAAAAACAAATGGAAGAAGAGGAAATCAAGATTGATTAAGTTGGGATATAATAAAATAAAATGTAAAATAAGTCATGGTAAGGAATGAATCTACTAAATATGAACTGTAATCCACATACGAAAAAGTACATGTACAGTCCACATACAAAAAAGTACATGTACAGTTCAATGAATTATTACAAAGTGAATACTTATTTATCACCTAGGTCAAGAAAAAGGTGGCTGCAGTTACCTCAACACCCTTCTCCCTCCTCATCTCTCTGTTCCCTTATCATCACTACCTCCTCCCTTTTCCCCCAAAGCAACTACCATCCTGAATTTTATGAAATCACTTCCATGCCTTTTTGTATTGTTTTATCACCCATAAGAAGTCAAAAATTCACACCACTTTGCAACCACTTATGTACTAATTGATTCAGGGAAGGATCATCAATTAATGGTAAACCAAATGGGTAACGGGTTGTTGGGAAGCAGCGTATTCATTGTCTCAAAGTTATCACCTCATGGGTTCCTTCTTAGAGAGTGGAAAGGGTACCTTTACAATGATGAAATATGGCAGATATTACCTTAACCAAGTGAGTAAACTTAACCTCAGCAATGATGGGAAAACTGTCATTTTAGATCTCCTTAGGTAATGCAATGAAAAGTATATAACTATACTTCTGTGGTCTTTTACCAAAAATGTTTAACTGAAATCTAATCATCAGGAAACACTCAGACAAATCCAGATTGTGGGAAATCCTACAAGACAATTAGCATGGATTCTCTAAAATCATCCATGGCAAAAAAGGGGGGAGGTGTTCTAAATTAAAGGACATTAGAGAGATATGACAAATAAATGCAATCTTTAATTTTTGTCTGAATACTGGAGTGACCCCTCAAAAAAAAAAGTGATTAAACAACATTATTGGGGCAATTAGAGAAGTTTAAATATGAACGCCACATTAAACAATATTACCATATCTAAGTTAAGTCTCTTCAGTATGCTAATGATATTGTAGTTCCAACTTAGAAAGTTAGTTGGAACTTGTGGCCTCAGTCAATCAAATCAAATGCCTGCTAAAACACAAAAATACCAATATCCTTGTAGGATTTAAACAAGAGTCAGAGTCTCATAACATAATCATCAAAATGCCCAAGATACAGCGCAAAATTAGCACATGAAGAACCAGAAAATCTCAAGATGCATGAGAAAAGACAATCAACAGATGCCAATGCTGAGATGACACAGTTGTTAGTTACCTGAGAAAGACTTTAAAGCAGTTATAATAAAAATGCCCACCATTCAAGGAGAACACCCTTGAAACAAATGAAAAAAGGTTCAGCAAAGAAACAGAAAATATAGAGAAGAGTAAAATGCAAATTTTGAAACTGAAAAATGCAATAATCAAATTAGAAAAACTCACTGTATGGGCTCAATATCAGTATGGAGACGACAGAGTCTGAAAGAGGCAGTAAACTGGAAGATAGGAAAATAGAAATTATTCATTCCAAACATTAAGGAGAAAACAGTGGAGTGAGGGGAATTACCACAGCCTCAGGGACCAGGGGACAATCACAAAAGGTCAAAGATGTCATCAGAGTCCCCGAAAGAGAGCAAAAGAGTGTGGGGCAGCAAAAATATTTGAAGAAACAATCGCTGAAATTTTATTAAATTGGGCAGAAAACACAAACTTACATACACATTCAAGAAGCTCAGCAAACCCCAAACAAGATAAACACAAAGAAATCCATGCCCAGAAACCTCATATCCAAACCGTTGAGCACTAAAGACAAAGGAAAAAAAAATCTTGAAAACCACCAAAGAAAAATTTGACACATTTCTTACAGGTGAAGACACATTACTTATAGGTGAACAAAGAGTTGAAAGAAATAGAAAGTGTGATATTTTAAAAGTTCAACTGAAAGAACTGTCAAAACAGAATTCTATATCCAGTGAAAATACCCTTCAGGAATGAAGGTGGAAGAAACAGATGACTAAGTACAAAGAAAATTTGTTGTCAACAGACCAAAAACAAACAACAAAACCAAAACCCCTCAAACCAACCAATAACAACAAAAACTGCTAAAGAAAGTTTTTCGGACAGAAGGGAAATCATACCGGTAGGAAATCCGGGACATCAGAAATAAAGGCAGAGCAACATAAATGGGAAGCACCTGGGTAAATATAACAGAATATTCTCCAAGTGAGTTCTTTAATATTTGCTTGACAGTTGAAAGCAAAACCTATAATGTCTGGTTTCCAATACACGTAGTATTGGAAAGGCAGGGTAAAGGAACCTATATGGTGGTAAGTTTCTACATCCCAATGAAGTGGTAAAAATACTGATTCTCAGTTGACTAGAAAATGTTAAGTATATATATTGACATCCCTAACAACCACTAACATAATCTATACAAAGAGACATAGTAAAGGCTCTGGCTGGGTAATTCAGTTGGTTGGAGCATCCTCCCAATAGGACAAGGTTGCAGGTTAAATCTCTGGTCAGGGCACACAGAGGAAGGAACTAATGAATGCCTAAATGGGAGGAACAACACAGAGATGTTCCCCCCCCTTTTCTCTCTCTCTCTCTCTCTCTCTCTTTACAAATCTATAAAGAAAAAAAGGAGATATAGTAAAAATATAACAGGAAAATTTTAATGGAATACTGAAGACATTCATATAGATTATCCAATTTATATGATATTCTCCAAAAGACAAAACTGCAGCGCTGGAAGTGTAAATCAGTGACAGTGGCCAACGGTTAGGGATGGGAAAGGCTTAGACTGCAAAGGGATAGCACAGTCAATTTTGCTGTGTGGCAGTTTAAAATCTATAATGAACAAAGAGCGGCATGGGTAAAGGTGGGATCTCAGAAAGCACTCTATATAAACAAGAAGAGTAAAACACAAGAGAAGTAAACATAGAAGCAACGAAGGAGGCAAATAGCCCTGAAGAAAACGCTGTCACAGAGAGCAGTACTGCAGGAAGGGTGTGGCAAAGGCCACATCAGGCAGCTGGTGTGTGCCCTGCCAACAGCTGCTTTGGGTGTGGGAGGTAAGGGGAAGCAGAGAGCAATTGGCCTGAGTTGCAGAAGTGAATGCATGCCAAATGTGGGAAAGGGAAGGCGGCCAGCCTAGACTAGTGGAGTATAGAAAGCTCACACTACATAAAAGCATAACAACTACTTATATTTACGAAACACTTGCTATGTGCTAAGCCACTCTTTTCCAATCTTGAGCTGTATATGCCTAGTTATAGTTAAAGTTCTTCCACACCCCTCAGTGTTAATAAGTTATTCTATGTTATTTAATTAAATAAAAAATGAATGTAAGTAAATGTTCTTTATGTTTATAGCTCTGTATTTCACAGTTCCAACAAATATTCATATTAAAAATAAAAAGCACTAAAGTTCTGACAATAATAACTTAATCAACATATAAAGCTTGTTTTGTGACTACTAAATGGCTGCTGTAAACATGAACATGATACTAAGATATAGGTCCTTTGGACTGTCCTGCTATTCTTTATTCCAACTGTGGAGAGATCCTTTACACAGTGTATAGGGACAGCCTTGGCCTCCTCCTGGAAGCAAATACATCGTTACATATTAAGTGTATCTTTTTCTCATCGGTCAAGAACCACTGGGATCCAAGATAATTACACACACAGATACAAATGTGGGCAAGAACTGCATGGAAAAACACAATACAGTGGTCATCCTGATGACACAGAATATTCTTTGAATTGCTAAATTTTTTTTTTTTTTTAAATGTTGCCATCAGTAGAAAAATACAAAATTTAAAAAGTTATTAAAAACAAACCCAGAACTCAGAGGAGACACCATCAGCCCTAATTTGAAGACACGATGTTAAAAACATCACACACGTCATCTGAATTCAGGCATTAAACAACCCTATGATAGGTACAATAAATAAAGACCTCACCAGTTCTCCTAGCCTTCAACAAAAACTTTACTTTAAAAAATGTAAGCCACATCAGAATTCTCGCTAAATAAGGTAACAAAAATATCCTTCCCATTATTTGAGAAGACAGGAATCCTGGTGATAACGTGCTCAGCTGACTGAAATGACTTATGGATAATCAACATATGTTTTCTAGCACCCTGCATGCATAAAAAGGTTACATACTGTATGAATCCAATTATATGACATTCTGAAAAAGGCTGAACTATAGAGAGAATAAAATAATCGGCAGTTGCCAGGAGTTTGGAAGGAAGAGGGAAGGGATAAATAAGTCGAGCACAGGGGATTTTTAGGGCAGTACAAATATTCTACACAGTATTGTAATGGTAGATACGTGACGTTATGCATTTGTCAAAACCTACAGAACTTTATGGCACAAAAAGTGAACCTTATATGAATGTAAATTTTTAAGAAATCACTTAGGAGGCTGTGGATTCCAGGAAAGAATGCAGACTGTGGTAAGAGCATCTAAACGTTCTACAAACATATAAAAAAATGCCACTGAAAGGGGTGGAAAGGAAAGGTGGTGACTTAAGTTACTATGGAAATGAGTGGTGGCTGTAAGACTAAAGGCAAAAGGAACTGCACATAAATCATCTATGTACTCTAGGTGATAAAGTAGTTTTCTACAAGGGTATGAGCTAATTCAGATACTGCTCAACATATATATTGAAACTGAATAATTAAGGAAATAGATGATGGATGGTGGGAGCCAAATTCTCACTGCTGGAGTGGGAATTTAAAGATAAGCAAGGGGATGAGGCTAGAATAATCCCTGCCATAATGAATTAGTTAGAGACATCAGTATGAACTCATGTTTAACTTAATATAAAAACGGTTACACATCGATATGTCTATATATACAGGTTAGTAAACACAGATGTATTTCTGTGCTTTGTCAACTGACAATTAAAAAAAGCAACACTCCTGTAGCAATGAACACACCCAGAACCCAGATCTTGATTTCAAACACCAATCTCCAATTTTAAAAAATGGCTAATTCTAGGGCTGGGGCAGAAAATACTCAAGGTGAGTCTGAAGCATCTGGTAGTACCAGAAACAAAGGAAATGCTTTCAAAAACAAACAAAAAACCACCACATCAGTGGGGGTATGCAAAGGAGCACAAGAGCCAACCAACAAAATAAAGTAGAAACAAAATAAAGTAGCTTTAGATTATAGCCAAAAATGTAAAATAAATTTTCATGAGTCCGTGCTGATATAAACACATGACTGAGTCAATTAATAAATGAGAAAGACAAGACAAAACCCCTGTGCAGAATAGTTCCAAATAGTTTATGCAGATACTTGTCTTCAGGGAGAGGAGACAGTAACTCCGGGGTCCTTGGGTGTGGGCTGCAGGTAGTGACTTCCTTCCAAGATGTTGAGCATGGAAATGGGGGAGGAGGGAGACATAACTTCATGGTGAAGCCTGGAAAACAAGACCTCAGCCAGGAGATAAAGGTCAACAATCAGTTACAAGGCACACTGACAGTATGTACCCTTGACATGCTACGATGAAAATGGCACTTTACCTCTGTGGGCTTCCTCCTAATAACTTATATCTCCAGTCTTCTCATAAGAAAAACATCGGACAAAGTCCAGCTTTGTAGTATCCTACAAAATACCTGCCCACTATCCCACAGAACTGTCAACATCATCAAAAAAAGAGTCTGAGAAATGGCCCCAGCCAAGTTGCCTAGAGACACAGCAGTGAAGTATAACATGGTGTCCTGATGGGATCCTGGGACCGAAAAAGGACACCAGGTAAAAACTAAGGAAATCAGAACAAACTAGGGACTTTAGTTAATAATTATATATCGATATTGGCTAATGAAATGTAAAAAAATACACCATGCTAATAATGTAAGATGTTAATGATAGAGGAAACTATAAGATATGCGGGAACCCTCTTGTACTAGCTTCTCAAAAAGTTTATTATTTTTAAAAAAAGTCTACAGCTAACATATTTAAAGATGGCACATTAAACATTTTGGCAAGTTCAGAAGCAAGGCAAATATGTCTACTAGTCTTATCGTATCCTATCAATGTTTTAGATAACAAAAGCAAAAAAAACAAAACAAAACACAGAGCTGAAAAAGTCATACCATCTGATGTCAAGGATTCCCACAAAGCTACAGCAATCAGGACAGTCAGGACAGCACGGTATGGACGAAAGATGAAGGAACAGGAAAGTGTCCAGAAACAGATTCAGATATAGGGCCTCGTGAGTTTCTGCTGATATTCATACAATCTCAGGTTCCATGAGAAATGTCAGCAGGCCTATTTCTTCAATTTTCTTAGGAACCCTACTTATGTGCAAGTGAGGACACAGTAAGGGAATGTATGAACTCTTGAGAGGCTCTAGAGAGCAGTATACTGTTTCTGTTAATCCTTAGAGAAGCCCGTGAGGCAAGTGTTACCAGAGGTGAAGTTCAAAGAGGTTAAGTGATTTGCAGCTACGCAGCTGGTAAGGGGTGAAGTTGGTCTAAACTTCAGCCTGCTTCCAGAGGCTTTTTAATCACATTCAGAAAGAAAAACGAAGACACCAGATCAAACATTCCAAGGCTGCCTTGTCTGTTCTGTTTTGCTATGTTTGAAAGATGACATCATTCAAGTTTCCCCTATGAAATATCTTCTAAACTGCTGTTAAGTAAATGTTTAATTGCAATTTATTACACTGAACATATTAGTTTATTAAGCCAAATTTATGATCCAGTTGGGTGCTTCTGCATGCTGTGTATATACTTCGTGGTAACTCAGGGCTAATTTTAGCATAGTCAGTGGAACTGTGGAAATGCTATGAAACAAAAATAATCTTACTGTTATAAAAATGCACAGTTGTTACTTGTTGTTACGCTATATCTTGTTGGTCATTATCATGATTATCTAATACCATGGCTGTGGTCAAGAATTTAACTTCCAATGCAGCCAAGGTCATTTGTTAACATTTTTTTCCCTCTCACAACTGATTAAAGGGACCCAAACTATTAGATCTTCACTCCCTCTGAAAAATAGCATATATCTCAAATCCAACAGGATATGTGTCTATGAGTAATTTCCTTTCCTCTGGGACTCAAAAATGCTAACAGGAGATTACAGCCTTTTATTTCCCTATATGGCCCTGCAACTGAATATTTAGAGCATGTTCAAATTCTTATAACGTAGTACGTGAAATACGTAACTCCAAAAAGAGACCATTAGAAATGGAGAAAGTCTTAAACATTATTTCTGGGTTCTTCCTCTTAGATCTCAACAAAACAAACTAGCTTTTAATGAAGTTCATAAAATGGTGTTATTTCTAAGTTAGGAATTACGCTCCCTGTTTCAATTGCATTTCACATAGATGAAGAATTTCAAGTATACTTATGATGATGATAACACAATTTTAATGCACTGTAGCTATTTATTATTGCATCTGATACACCTCAGAATCTTGAAAGGTAGATAAACTTTTACTGCATTTTGTAGATGTCAAACAGGCCAACACAGATTATGTAACTTGTCCAAGTTACCCCATGAGTAAATGGTAACACTCAAGAAGACAGGTCTCTGGATTTCAACTCAAAAGCTTTGCTCAGGAGCTCATGCCTCTCATGTCTCAAATTTCTGGTCTATGTCTAACTGTAGACTAAACATAGTCTCTGTTTTTCCCATTCCATAGGAGCATCGCCTAGCTTTCTCCTCATTTCCCTTTCTTACAGAAGGTCCTTGATAAAGCTCAGATACTGGCAAGACTTAGGTTCTGGGAGATTGAGTACCATGGCATCTACCAGTCAGGAGATTGAAATGAACTGTGTACTCTCGTTTTCTTTAAAAAAAAAACACACCACACAACTTGAAGAAACTTTTTTTCCATTTAAGAAGAAAACATTCCTCCTTTGCAGAGAAGTTACCTACGTTTTCCCCAACTAGTTTCCATACTCTGGACGTATTTTAGGTGTTTCTCCACTTTTAAAAGGGAGTGTAAAGGAAAGAAATCTATGACAACATTTTCCTGAGGCCAGAATTTATAGGCAGTTCTTAGAGCCACAGTCCACCCATGTATCTTTGACTTTCTGGTTACATACACAGTTTTAATAATCCTAGTGTTTTACTTCACATGTATTTTAAAAACACTCCCAGCATAAAAAAAAAAAGTCCAAACATAAAGTACTATATGAAGTATAGTAGAACAAAAAATGGTGGACAGGAGTCCACCGATTAAAGAACTGCTGGCCTGAAAATGTCCCAATTTTATAAGATGTATCAATAGACTGATAATTTGTATTACATTTTATTCCTCTATGCCATTAAGCAAATCTACTGCCTCTTGGCTCCAAATTCACCATTTTTCACTGCTGACTCTGCCACTAATGGGCTGAACTCAAAGCATTTCTCCTTTGCAGTGAGCACAATGTTACACCTTATCAGTAGGGGGCACTGGAGTGACAATGCAAGAGGACAGGGCCACTCCAGGGTCTGGTGTACTAGTGTTTCTCCTGCTGCTGTGCCTGTACCAGTGCCTATGGGTATAAACAACATCCAGTGGTGCTGGGACCAGCTGTGAGCCCAGAGTGACAACCCTTCAGTGCACTCAGAGCCTCAGCCTGGTGACCACCTTGCCACGGTCCTTCTGACATGGAAAGCACGCACCATCCTGCCAGCGGGCCAGCTCCCAGGGCCAGGACTCCTGCCATGTTCCTACCTACCAGTTTCCGCCTGCCTTCAGCCCCAAGAGGTGTTTCCTGCTCACCAGTCCTGGCGGTGGCTTCTCACCGGCTGGCCTCAGTTCACCTTCAACCCCAGAGCAGCATTTTCTATGGAGCAGCTCTGGCCTGGGCAAACCAACAAACTCCTCTGCCATCAACTGAGCTGTGAAGTCCACACCTTCTCCAGTGAGGTCTGGATCCCTGTTGGGGAGCTCTGTGTCTGGGATACTGAGCACCTCTGAGGAAGTGGGTCTGGTATAATAAAAGGGGGAGCACTAAATTAAAGTGTTCCTACTAAAATGTAAGAGCTCCAGCTCACTACCCCTCCCTGAATCTCTTTCCCTAATCAGCACCCAGAGCACTAGGGGCAGACACCCCCTAAGAGGAGACTGGAGGGTTATCATCCAGAAACAGACTAGCCCAAGAGAAAATATGTATATATTATGACATTTGAAACTCCTATAATGAAATGGTTGGGTCCCTCCTCTACTGCCCTGAAGTGAGGCCCACCAGTTAAACTCCAGCCAACAAAAGGCCTTCTGATCAACTCTTAGTGCCTTGCTTTAAAATAAGAGCATTTAGAATCAAAAGACAGTTGAAAAAAGGTTCCAAAACGAGGGGATGGGCAACACACACACACTGACACACACACTCACACCCCTAAGAGAAAACAATGTATCCACAAAATTATAACCAAAGGGTAAAGAGGAATCTTCAGAGAACAAGACAACGTTCTTAGAAATTAGGGTAGCAATAGGTTTAGTCTTGATTGTGGTGGTTACATGAACCTAGCCATGATAGAATGACATTGAACTATGTGCATACACTATCCCAATGTCAAATTCCTGGTTTGCATATTAGACGCAGCCACTGAGAGAAGTGGGTGAAGAGAATATGGGGCCACTGTACTACCTTTATGACTTCCTGTGAACCTGTAATGCTTTCAGAATAAAAATCTTTTTTAAGAGGCTAGTGAGAGAGGGAGAAGGAAAGAATTATAAGGAAGCTAGAGCTGAGGACATCATTTAAGAAATAAAGCAGTAACAAAGAACTGATATGCATATCTGCATAGCCAATGGACACAGACAATAGTGTGGTGAAGGCCTGGGGGGCAGGGGCTAGGAGGAGAGGGGCTGAGGGGACATCTAGAATACTGTCAACCATAAAAAAAGAGGTAAAGCAGTAAGACAAAGCAATGACCCACAAGAGAAAAAGGTTTTAATTAAATGGAGGATCAATTCTTGAGGCCTAACATTGATAACTAGGAACAACAGAGAGAGAAAAGAGAAAAATCCTATGGAGGAAATTAACAATAAAATAACACAAGGAAGTTCCCCAAATTTAAGAACATAAGCGCCCTGCTGAAAAGTGAGCAAGAAGTGTTGAGAACAATGAATGAAAAAAGTCACAACCGCCTCACTGGGAAAGTTCAGGATGCTGGAGATGAAAAGACTCTGAAAGCTCCCAGAGGGCAAGGGACAGAAGGAAGCTAACTCCCGTGCCATGGGAACCGGAGCAGTGGGCCTTTTGACCCACAGCCCTAGAAGCAGGGAGCTAGTGGAGGATGCCTTCAAGCTTCCGAGACTCCCTCCACCCCGAGGGAAGTCACTCTTTCAAGAAGGTAGAATAAAGTGATTTTCAAATTCGCAAGGACTTACATTTTTTACCTCCCATACACCTTTTTTTGGGGAAGTTCCTGGAGAATGTGCTTCACCAAAAATGGGGGAGGGAAGAAAGAGGAAGACCTGAGATCCAGAAAACAGGGAATACACATAAAGAGAGACAAAGACCCTCCATTCCCTGGGCAGAGGCACAGGGACATCCTTCCAGCAGGAAGGCAGCTGCCTGAGAGTGGTTGGTTCAGGTTGGACCAGCGAGGCACAGACTCCCATCACAAGATGAAACTGACAGACTATTCATCTGGCCTAAATTATGGCGCCCCTTGCCCTGCCCCCAATTCATATGATGAAATTCTAACCTCCAAGGTGACTGTATTAGGAGATAGGGTCTTTCGGAGGTACTTTAGCCATGAGGGTGGAGCCCTCATAAATGGTATTAATACCTTATAAAGGAGAACCCATGGAGATCCCTAGCCTCCCTTCAGCCACTTGAGGACACAGAAGCCTTCAGCTGAAGGAGGGTCCTCACCTGGCCATGCTGGCTCCTGATTTCAGACTCCTACTTCCAGAACTGTGAGAAATAAATTTATGTTGTTTATAAGCCTCAGTCTGTGCTGTTTTGTCATAGCAGCCAGAATGGATTAAGACAGCTACCAACAGTGTTTGTCTATATTGAAAGGAATTTTACAATTCTATCAGAGGTTTGTTTTTGTGCTTTTCGAGGGAAATGGATTAAAAAAAGTATCAATAAAGACAACTAAGGAAATTTAAAAAATAAGAAGAGCAATTACTGACTTTAAAGGGAAAATGGTATCATGAAATATCATCTAATTCTAGTACACACTGTGGCTCGGGCATAAGCAATACTAACACAGTCATAATCTTGTAAATACAAATTTAACTAAAATGTGTGAGCAATGGGAGAGGGGGAAGTATGTACATATAGGGAGACTGTAAGTTAATTAACATCTACCTTTGGAGGAAGTCAACAGAATCTAAGATTGAAAACATTAATAGCAGCACATTATTTTGAAACATAAATATTGTACTATAGATGTGGACATATAAACCGCTAGAAAATAAGAAGTTACTACTTCTTGGGGGAAGGACTTTGAGGAGGGGAGGGCTGATGGGGAGATCTCCTGCTTCTCCTAAGCCCTCTAAGTCTCTCTGATTTTTTAAACTATGTAGAGGTATTATTCTGATAAAAAAAATTTTGATTTAATAAAATTAAGTCCAAAAAACTTTAAATGAAAAACACTACAGGTGAACATGACTAAAATCATGAAGGTCTTGGAAACAGCACTTGGGCAATGAAGTGCCACTGGAAGGTTTTAGCAACCAAGTGACAAGATCAGAACTGTATTTGACAAAGAAATTATTGAGACAGAAAAAACAAACGGAGTGAAAGAGGGAGAATTTGAAGATAAAATTTCTAGCGGACACCACACTGGTGTGAGGAAAGAGCACCCAGGGTTCTGTTTGTGGTATGAATATCAGAAGAGCATAAATGGTGGCCACCACGAGGATGTTGCAATATCCATTTATCTGGTAGTTCTCTGACCGTAAGGTTAGTATTCAATAAAAGGAAGGGGAAAGCCAGTCTGAATTACCATAGTCTTCTTGTAGGACATCTTCTCATATATGGACAAAGAACTACCCTGAGTTATGAGTCAGTTTTTCAAGAGGTTTCACCTAGTGTGGATTTCACTGCCTCCCAATGAAACCACCCTTGAGAAAGCTGAGTGGCCAAGTCCTGGACCTTTGGGCCAGGAAGCCACACTTTGAAAGCAATGGTGCAGGGTGAAAATCGCAAAGCTACACTTAGTCACACATCCATTCATTCCCCAGGCTCTGCTTAAACATTTAGGAACAGAGATGAAAGAACATCAGGTTATCTCTCTTATTTTCTTTAATAATGTGGCCACAAAAAGATGGATCAGAGAAAATGAGGTAGACAGTGTATCTGGATTTCAGGAAGACATGTGACGAAAGAACTGAATCTATTATCTCCTGCTATTAATTAGAAATGAGTCCTAGTTTGCAAAACAGTGTGGAGAGAGTGCCCTGTGAATGTGCATGAGAACCAGGATTCTGAGAAACAAGTACGGATCCACCAGAAAGAAAAGAAAGACTCATACCTACCCAAATGCACTCGGAGCCAAGCCACACACTGGAAATCAAAGTTAGGTCCAGGTTTGCCCCCAACATCCCCCCTTTACTGCTCAGATCCTCACTCCTCCAAGTGTGGTCCTGGGGCCAGCAGCAGGGGCTCCCCAGGGCGCTTGTTAGACAAGCAGGGCCCCACCTCAGAACTAATGAATCAAAATCTGCATTTTAACAAGGTCCCTTGGGATACTGATGCTCATTAAAGTTTGAGAAACACTGACTTAGAAGACGGAGAGGAATCCTTCCAGCCTTCCCCTCCCTGATGCTTCTTCAGATGCTGCCACAACCACCCTGGTGCCCCAAACTGCCAAGGCAGCAACGAGACCTTCCCAGTGGGAAAGTGGGAAGGGGGATCTGGCACCTCAGTCTCTTCTAGAAACGGACTGCAGGACAATCAATTGTTTCTTAGGAGCTTGGTTTTAGACAAAAATGTGAGCACAAGTATGAAGCACAGATTTTCCTTCTAGCTGCCTATTGTATTTAAACAAGAAATACTAAACATTAATTTTAGTTGTACTTAATTGAATAATTTTATTCAGGGAGAGTTTAAAACTGCCTGTTTCCAAGAGCCATTACAAATTGGCATAGCCCGCCCGGGCATGGCTCAGCGGTTGAGCGTTGACCTAGGATCCAGGCGATCAGGGTTCGATTCCCGGTCAGGGTACATGCCCGGGTTGTGGGCTGCAGCCGATCAATGAATCTCTCATCATTGATGTTTCTGTATCTCTCTCTTCCTCTCCTCTCCTCTCTCTTAAATCAATAAAGATATATTTAAAAAAACAACAACAAACAAAAAAACAAATTGGCGTATACTGCAATGTCACTGTGCCAACCCAAAGAGTGTGCTTCAGCGTCCCTGGGGCCGTCTTCTCTCCAGATGTGTTCTGAACTCCTAGTAATAGAATGCAGGCAAAAACCATTTTACACAAAGTAGTATTTTGAATATCCTTTTCCAATTATCTGGAATGAGATAATAGATCCCTAAGTGGAAGCACTGGGTGAGGGAAGATCAGGTCTGCACTTTCTCCCTGTGAATGCTTTTTATTAGTACAAACTAAGAGTGTCTGAACTAAAGTAAAAGAACTCTCCTTCGCCACACTTAATCACCTGAACATCTATAAGGTTAAAAACTAGTCCACGGTCACCTGTAATTAACTGGCTGATTTTCAAAAGACTGATATTTCCTATGAATTGTACATACGAAAGGACTGGGGTTGGAGGAGGGAGAAATGAAACTTGAGTGAAATAAATTCAAAAAACACTCTGGCAAGAGCACAGACCAAGGTGGGTGGTGTGCAGGTGTTGCTGCCTCCCTCTGTCCCCTGACCCCATCCTACCCAAATACCCTGGGCTCTGTTCCATGCTCACATGAATGGCACGGTTCTGCACTCCTCTCAGTTCCTACTTGTGATGGTGAGGACAGCCCTGCCAGGAAGCCATCCTGTTCGTGACTGATTTGTTACCTCGCATCCCAAATTAAATCTGCAATAAGGAATCATTTTTTATTCTCTAACGTAAGCATGTGCAGACAAAAATTAAGTAACAGATTTTATACTTTTTGCTAAATTGAAGTTTCCATCTTTACCATTTCTCTAACAAATTTCCATTTAAAATTCAGGTGTAAGTCAAGTATTTATGTACAAATCTGCCTAGGGTTCCATTCCAGTGGGACTAGGCCCCACACATCACATGCTGTAACATGCCACATAGTCATGCTCAGTGACAGAAGCTGCCTGCTTCCACAGATGTCACAGGGAAGACATCTGAAACAATGTGCATAAATGCAGCCGTTCCTGGCTGTTAGCAAGATACACTTGGAAATCTTGTTCCCTAAAGTGTTCAAAGGTGGAAAGGGTTTTCTAAATAAAACTTAATTATAGAATTCCACGTGTCTGAGAAGCAAACGCTCTCATGTTTATGCTTCAACTTGACAAAGGAAATTTAAGCATATTACCCAGAAATCTCTAAAGAAAACAAGGTCCATTTATGGTATTTACTTCATTACATTTTTTCCCTAAAATGTTTAAAAACATTTTTATCGTGGAATGTAACATGCAAAGAGAAAAGAGACTTACAAGTAAAGTTTAATAGACAGCAGCAAAGCAAAAACTGTACAACCATCACATGTTCACCCAGCTGGTATTGCAACACTATACCATTCTAGCTTGTGAAAACCTAAACTCATTCATGCAACCATGAAATCCACAAACTGCATGCCATACTGTTATGTGCAAACGAACACTTTGCCAAGTATTACTTCCTAGCATATTTGAGCAAATAACTACCACAAGTCCTGAATTGTCACCTACTTCAGATTCAAATAAAATAACTACCTAACTCTATCATATGGACAGGGGGCATTTTCCTCCAATAAACGTACACTAGAGGCTTGTGCTCTTGGGATGCTTAACAATATATCACTTCTGTAGGGACCACGAAAAAGGGCTTGGTGGTAACACCCAGATGTGAACTTTTCTCTCTGACCTGCACCAGCCATGAGTGATGTTCCAACCGTCCCTGTAATTAACCCCTGAAATTAAGCCTCTTCCCCAAGAACAAAGACTTCCCCCCTTGGTACCTACTGAGAGCTTTCCCAAGTACCTTGCTAACTGGCTTCAACTTCATACTGTTTCCAGATCTGAAACAAGCATTTGTTCCAGTATAAAAACACTAAAATCCCTGGTTACAAGATTAATGTTCTTTTAGCTCTAAGAAAGGCTTAATCTGTAGCTTTGCTTTAAGAGAAACAGTTTTCAAGTAAACTTACTTTGTGAGATTCTCAGAAGCAGCTCAGCTCTTTCCAAATCACACACTGGGAAATTCCTACATTACATAGTTCAGGATAATCAATGTTAAAACAATATACAAAACAGCACCATTTCTGTCAGAAGAGGAGGGATACATTTAAAACAAGATGATAACTTAAGCCAATAATCTACAAACTTGGGTATGCAAGATGATTCACTGGAATGTGGAAAGAAAAAATGGAAACTTCTATTCATGCACTGTATTTTTAAAAATCTTGGCCTTTTCTAATTTTAGTAGCCAAGCAATATAGATAACAGTAGCACATATAACTTTATAAATGTAATTACAAAAGAATATTCTAGAGAGTTGCTCATTATTTTCACTAATGCAATGCACGATCTAAAAATATTTGAGGCCATCGTATTAACAGTGGTGTAGAGTATATGGAGAAAAATACAAGACAATGTGACCCAAGAGTCTAAAAGTCAAATATGTTTGTCATTATTCAAGAAAACATTAAATACGTCCTCATAGATAATTGAGCATTTGGTCAACTGAGTTGCGAGAGGGGTAAAAACAACACAAATACATTGTCCAAAGAATGCAATAGGCAAACGTTCACATTCCGGAAAGTGGAATGAGGGACATAAGGAGACTCTCTGTATTATGTTTGCACCTTCCCTACAAATCTAAAACCAGTTGAAAATAAAACTGGAAGATAGGAAAATAGAAATTAGTCAATCCGAAAAATAAGGAGAAGACAGTGCAGTGAGGGAAATTACCACAGCCTCAGGGACTGGGGGACAATCACAAAAGGTCAAACATGTCATGAGAGTCCCTGAAAGAGAGCAAAAGAGTGTGGGCAGCAAAAATATTCGAAGAAACAATGGCTGAAATTTTCTTAAATTGGGCAGAAAACATAAACTTACATCCATATTCAAAAAGCTCAGCAAACCACAAGCAATATAAACACAAAGAAATCCATGCCCAGACACCTCATATCCAATCTGTTGAACAAAGAAAAAAATCTTAAAAACAACCAAAGAAAAATGACACACTACTTCCTGGTGAAGACACATTACTTCCAGGTGAACAAAGAGTTAGATGTTTCTAACTCTCTCTCTCCCTTCCTCTCTCTGAAATCAATAAAGATATATTTTTAAAAAACAACAAAAACCTCTCAAGATACTTCACTTGACCTTGATGCCCTCACAAGTTCTCTCCTGTCCTGGTTTGCACATTCCTAGCACTTAAAGGTTCCTGACACCCGGGGTCTACTCCTGTGGGTCTGTAGCCTCTTTGAATAAGGTCCTAGAACCTGGCTTCCACCCCCAATACACTCTAGTGAAACTGGTCCCCCATCAATCACCTCAAGATACAACTATTACAAAAGCAATGGCTTTTCTTATTGGTCACCTTACACCAGCTCCCCATGGTTTTCCAAACAGACTGCCCCCTCACCTTTTAAAACGTCCTCTGTGAATCCCACAATAGCACTCCCCTGTGTCTGCTGGCTCACACCCCTCTCTTCTACACTGGCCTTTTCTGCCTCTGGGGTGTTCCCAAGTCTTTGTCCTGGGCCCCTCTTACTTGTAATGGTAGTGACTCCTAGATTTATTATAACTTGACCAGGACCCCCAAGTGAACAACTGCAGGTAGTTGTTTTCCTTGCACTCTAGCTCCCTATGTCCAAGTATCTTTGGAGCCACATCAATGTGAAGGTCCCATCGTTACTTTACATAAGCTTCCCAGGCCTGAGGGCACATTAGAGTGCCTTGGGCTCCACACCCAGAAATTCTGACCTAATTGGACCAGAAGTAGGGCTAAGGTTTTTTCTTTTTAACATGGAGTGTTTAAAGGATCACTGCACACACTGGAAGTGTCTGGGGGCTTTAAAAAGGCAGATGCCTGGTTCCTACTCCCATAAGTTATGACTGAATTAGTTGTAGTGTAATGAAGAATACCCTTGGTCTAGGCCCCTGGGACTTCCTTAGTGTCAGGAGTATCTTTTGTTATTCAGAACAAGTCCCTTCACCATACCTGAGTTTATGCTAAGGGGGTGACTCTTGGTGACACCACCCCATAGCTTCAGGAAGGGGGCTGGTGACAAGAAGGAACCACATGACTAGAGAGGACTGAAAAGTTCAGTCCCAGCCCTGGACTGTGGGAAGAGGAACTGGGATGAAGGTTGAGTTAAGTCACCAAGGGTCAATGATTTAATTAATTTTGCTTGAGTAACAGGCCCTCCATAAACTCCCTAAACAACGGGATTCTGAGAGCTTCTGGACTGGTGAAAGCATCTGCATCTCATTGGTACTGGGTGTAGGCTGGATGCTGCCATTTTAAAAACTCCCCAGGTGATTCTATTATGTAGGAAATGCCAAGAACCACTTCCAGGATAACGTGTGTACATGTGAACTTGCCTTACACCCCAAGTAAGATCTTCCTTCTTATCCCCAATACCTTAGCTCCCCAGCCACAGTGTACCTGTTTCTTAAATCATTGTACCAGTGTGACTCAGTGCTTCATCAAACAGTCCCGTACTATTCACTGCTGTTTTACATGCACGTGGCTTTCCTTCCCTGGAGTCAATGCAGTTCTGAAGATTCAGACGCCGTTTTCTAGTTCCCTCCCCACACGCACAGTTTCAACCACAGTACCTGCCAGGCCTACAGCAGGTACTCAGCACACTGCTGGCTAAAAATTACTCTTCAGGCAGCAACGCTGAACCTAACCTCAAATTCCTCGCCACATTAAGGCTTCTTGAAGGAAATCAGGGACTCATACACTTCTTTGTAATCTCCTGTGACAGCTATCACGATTCTTTTCATTTTTTATACTAACTCTCAAGATTTATTAGTTTATGGCCACAGAATCTGAAAGAGCAATCTTAATGTATTCTTTTTTTTTTCCCCAGAGAGAAATTTTACATTTTAAAAGTGTTTATTTGGGGTGGTGGGGAGTTTTCACATCATAACTGATTAAACTGACCATTCCCTCCACTAAGTAGCAAACACTTTTCCAGAGAGTTCTAAGAATCGAGTCAAGCCTACAAACATTAAAGTAAAATGAGGCACTCAAACAAAGTATAGAATAAATCCCCTTTAGGAGATGGTTCAAGAGCTAAACCAGAAAAGACCAAGAAATCTGAGAAATAAAATACAATGGACTAGGTTCTCCTCAGAGTTTGCCCTTTGTCATGCTCTTTCCAGTTTTCTGGAAAATGGATAAATGTCTTAATTGAGAATTGTCTCAACTGAAAACCAATAATCTCTAACTTCCTTTCCAAAAGCCTGTTAATAATCAGTGACCTTTTCAAACAAGGCCGGTGCACTATGGATTCCAAAACCATGTGGCATCAGGCGGGATCAAGCACAGATGGAAGGAGGAAGCTGGACTTCAGCAGAAAGGAGGTCAACACACAGGGTAGATACTCAGCATCTGGTGATCATTTCATAATGTCTATAAATATTGAGTCACTGTGATGAACACCTGAATATACTTCAAGAAAAAGAAAAAGAACGCTCTACCCAAGAATGCCCAGGGCTGTTCACAGTGGGTGCTGAACACCTTTGTTATAAGAGCTGGTCACTGGGCCGTAAACAAGCAATGGCTTGAGGATCACCCCAAACTTCAGGGGCCACTCACACCTCCACTGCAAGGACTGTGTTTTCTGAGCTTGCAGTCCTCTCTCTTGCTCTTACAGAACCTGATTTTGCTAAAACGAACAAAACGGAGGAGGGAGAGAGGCAGGAGGAACTCATCTAGCTGCTCCACTTCTAAACTCACCTGCAGGCACCTATCGGCTCCGTCTCTGTGGCCTTTCTCTTCCTCCAAAAAGGATCTGCCACCTGCCTGCTGGATCCCAATATGCGCCCCCGTTCCCCCTACAGCTCTTTTATCTCCAAGGAGATGAAGATGGCTGCCTCCTCAGCCTGCACACAGGCGCACATCTTTCCCTTCCTATTAAAAACCAGCCCTGAAGCTCACGCTTTTAGAGCTGCCTTCTTCCCTTTACCACCAACCCTCTCAAGAAGCTAGTGTACACTTCTGCCTGTGCGACTTGACCCTCACTCACTCTTGTCCTATTATAGCTGGCCGTGTGCTACCACTGTTCTGGGGACACTGCTCCCGCTGAGGTAAGTCAATGAGCTCCCTGAGAATCCCAATGGCTTCTTTTTAATTTCCATCGTATTGACTTTTGTATGGAACATGACACTTCTCAGGTGCCTGGACCCCTTACTTCCTCACTGCCCTTCTTCAGGGATCTGAACTCCCATCTTCTCCAACCACAACAGGGTCTCTCAGCATAGGATTGTGAACCGGCATTTAAAGGCAAAATGTATGGCCATGTTCATAAAAAACATTGAGGGGGATGAAGGGTCCACAGTTGCAACAGCTTTTCAGAGTGCTCTATGATCTCCCCAAAGTGAAAAAACTGTTGGACTATTACAATAGTCTCACTTCCCCGCCTCCATCTTTACATCTATCTAACCCTTACACTTACCCAACTCCTAGCTGATCCAGCTTTCACATCACTATCAAAACTATTTTTCAGATTATCCCAAGTGGTGGCCAATCTGACCAGCCTTCTCCTATTGTAGTATAAAGTTTACAATACCATATACTGGAATATAGCCATGCTGACTCACTTATGTACTGACCATGGGCTAACTTTTTCCTCCTGAAGTGTGAATGGCTTTTTCTTTTACTGAGGTGAAATTCACATAACACAAAACTAACAATTTTAAAGTGAACAATTCAGTGGCATTGAGTACACTCACAATGTTGGGCAACCCCCACTCAGAGCCTGTATGGCTAAATTCCTTTCATAGCTCTCTTACCCTTTGAATTTTAATAAACAGGAGAAACTAGAAAGGTGGAACTATTTTTTTTTGGGGGGGGGGCAATGTCATCAAAAACATGTTACAAGTAGGATAGAATGGAAAATGAACATTCATACGCCAATGTTATGAACCACAATAACGTCAATGCTATTCACAATAACACATCCTTCCAATTGTGTCGGACTAAATGGTAATTACTTCTCCAACTACAATAGACTAGCTACATCTCCCCAGTTCATTTCACCCCTGGGACAAAATTAAACATCAAGCCGTCCACCACATGCATTTCCAGGGCCTCCCCACAGTGGTTGAAGATGCATCCTGACTCCTAAACTTGGCTCAGTATGTGACTGTCTGGCCAAAGAACCTCGGTGAATGGGCTGATGCTGTGAGGGCTCCGAGTGCACTTGAGGGCTTAGGCTGGCACTTGCCCTTCCGCCATCACTTCTGAGAGTTTGCCCTGGGTGGTCACTGGCACCAGAGAGAGATGCTTGGAGCAAACTTGAACCCAATACCCAGCCCACCCCCCATAAGTCCAGAAGGGCCCCAGCTGACCCAAAGAACTGTGAGTGAGCCTCTACATGCTGGAGTTTTTCTGTTATTTAGTATTACTGAGGAAAAAACAAAAAGAGAAACAAAACCTGACCAATCCAACTACATTTAAACAAAAACATTCTGCATTACACATTGGTTATTCTTGTCAATGGCCAGCCTCTGAAACACTCTGTACCTTCCAATGCTTCAGAAACTCCTGGATGAGTTCTACTGTAAGGCAGCCCTTTCCCAATGGAAGTAAGAAAGGCCAGCTAGGCTGTGGGCCTGTGATCAGGCTCAGTATCAACTATTCCAACTGACAACTTATATCTCGACAGAATGAAAACAAAGAGCAGAGATCCTGGTAATTGTCTCTGGGGAGAGCAGAGGAGAGTGCTCAGTGGCGGCACTGAATCTTGGTGACAGAAGTGGTACTAGCTGTGGCAGCATAGTCAAAGGTGGTTGTGACAGTGTCCGCACTGGGCTCCTCTGGGCACTATTTCAGCCTGCCTCTGGCTTCCTGGCTCTACTATCTCCTGCTGTTTTCCCTGCCTCATTTAGTCTTCCTAGTTGTGCTCTGAGCTGACAACTGTCTTCCAATAAACATGATTTTTGCTTAAATCAACTAGAGAAATGCTTGTAATTTGCAACTATGCTAGGCTATTGACAGTAACATCAATAGAATCTTCCCTCAAAGATATGTTTAAAGATATGTTGATCTTGGATGTATTCTAAAACAAATCAAACTGAGCACTTTATAAATCCACATAAAGCTTCAATTTAAAACAGTACATAGATATGTATTTTGGAGAGTGAAGAAAACAGATCTCAGAATGTTTTCACTTTCCTTAGAAACGGTTAAAATTATGTCAAGAGTTCTACTGAAAACGTGTGCTAATTTCTAACACAATGAATCACATATATTTGATATAATGTTCAAACAGCGGATGTTATACAGGAAAAATTGTATGTAAAATAAGTGTTACATGTAAAATGTTACCGTTTGTAATCAAAGCTCTTATATAACAGATATATCTTTAGAATTTTACCAGGTAAGATAGGGGCGGAACTGCAGCAGCAGATATTTAAGGGGTTTAATACCACTGTATGTATCTTTTTCTAGTTTTAAGTTTGCTTCTCTACAAAGTACTATGAAAACTGAAAGCGGACTAAGAACTTAGTAGAGGAAACTGAAGCCAACCAAGAATCCAGCAGAACAACAGATAATTAGGAAGTTTGATAACAAAGCTGTTCTTGAGAGGGCACTACCTTGTTTAGACAGAAAACCTGGGAGAAAAGCTTTGTGGGCAAAATGAAGTCTGTCCTCACCCTGAAACCATGGCCTCCACCATGGGCCACTCTAAGCAGTTCCTCACCACTCAGCTGTGGGGAAGCTCTACTCAGAGATGAAACAGCAACTGATGTCCTTTCCCACAGCTTCCTCATTCTGTGGGCAATTCCTCATTTTTACCAACCCTCTAGAAAGAAATCTCAGTCTCACCTGAAGTTTTCATAGTTCTTGGTGTTCCACACATGACATCTTGCCTATCCAGATTTTTCCCCCTCTAGCATTACTTTTTAAGTAATCTCTTTAATAACAACAGTGGCCAAAACAAAACAAAACAAAACAAAAACACAAACAAAAAAACAGTAGCCAAGACAGAGACTCATACTGCAGTGATAGCAAATCTTCTTTCCTGTTACACATATGCTGTAAGCTCCCACACCTGTAGTCCCACCTGCACACACGCCCACATCAGAGCCCTACAGCTCTTCCCATTGCACCCCGCCTCATCTCCTTGCCAGCAGCCTTGCCATCTCCCAGATACCCAACCTCCCTTCTCCACTGTGGGCTTCCCTTACTCTGGCCAATTTTCTTACTAGTCCTTGGGCAATACTCTCCCTTCTGAGGTTTTAAGCACTTTTGCCTGAACATCCTTTTGGAAGCAGAGGAATAAAGGATAAAGGAAGAGAGAGAGAGGAATAGTGACTTAGACCTTGGCATCTGAATAACACTTGTTGGAAGCTTGGCTCTCACACCACTGGCTCCTTGATTCTGGGAAGGCTATTTGATGACTATAAAACTCAATAACTTTAGTGAGAGTCAAATGGAGAAAATAACAGTATCTACCTCATGTTTCTTTGATGACTGGATGAGATGATTACTGTAAGATCCTTGGCACACTGAGCAACTCAATAAATTTGTGCTGATGCTATTACTACCAATAGTGGTGACAGCAGTAGCTACATTAAGTACTTTCCAAGATGAACGTCTCAGTTACTCCAAGGAGCATATACTCCCAACAATGTCCAAGCACATCTACTAAGCTCTCTTTGATTGAGAAGATGACAGGCATGGGTTCTCCTGGTGATCCTTATTAGTATATATATATACTATATATATATATACTAATATATATACTTTCATTTGAAATAGAAGATTAAAAATGTTGGGAATGACTATCACATGTTAAATAAAACTGAAACTTACCCAAAGAAACTCTTTTCTTGAAGAGTGACATATTCCATTTCCTAAGCATTCTGGAGCAAGGTCTGACTTGCCAAAACTTTTCTCTCTCCATGTCCAACTTGTGCAACATGGGCTTCCTGTCCTGGAAGTGATCGCTTACACTATTGTTCAGGAGCAGGCATCTAAACCTACCACCCAAAGTGTCTAACACACTGAGCTCCACAAGTGGTCCAAAGCCTAGAATCTTCTCCTGTCTTCTGATAGGATGGAAAGAGAAGGAAACAGGAATGAGACTGTGTTCACAGAATTGGAATCTGATAGACTTCTGTTTGGGAGGCCTCTCTACACAAGTCCTATAGTCAATACAGTTGGAGATGAGCTACTAGGCACACCCCACTCCTGGTCCTTCAGCTAACAGAAAACGCAGCATAGGAGTAAATCCAGTGCCAGGAGTACTGGGATTAAAAGGCTGGAGGACCCAGCTCTATCACTGTTACCTGGACTATGGTGTTACTAGCATCTCTGGGTAAAGATCTGAGGGAATAGTTAAAGTGCCCCACAGTGTTATGTACAGTGAACTGTAAACCCACCCAATGGAATACATAACTGCCACTATTTCTGTACAGAGTTCTCAAATTACAAGAAGAAAACTCCATTTTATTTTAATGCTTTTGAATGGTCTCCTAAGGAATTTCAAGTGAAAATTAAATAAAGTATCCATGGTTCAGAACAATAAGTGCTGTGCCTGTTTCCCTGCTTATTTCAGGAAGATATCAAGAACGAGAGGCCTTTGACAGGCAATGATGATGATATAACGGCTGCAAGAACATAGAGTATGTACCAAAGCAAAGTAGTAGCTCTCATTGTGAGTAAAGTACTGGGTGGGAGGTGGAGGGTTAACAACAGAGAGGCACAGTAGGAAGTTAATTCTTCAAGTCTAACCTTAGTATACAACACACTCAGAAGAAAGCAGAAATGCCTGCTATTGCTCTGAAATGGGATAACAGCACACATTTAAATGACGCTCTCAACAAAAGCGCATGTCAAACGTGGCATATTTTTATGTCAGTTAATATGATTTTGCATATTTTATTGGAACACTGAGTGCTTTCAGTTCCGTGGATGTGTGAGTGTGCAGGGCTCACTAGAGGTAGTATGTGTAAAGCTCCCAATGCATCAGCTGTTAATGGGAAGATTTTAATGTGGTTGGAACCTCTTCATCTCAGGCTAGGACACTTAGAAACCATGAGATGAGCTAGGGTTTGTCCTGGGTACACAGTGGGCACACAAACACTTTTCTCCATATCCACGGTGCTCCTGGTAATCAACCCTGACGTTCTTTACCTCTGAACAGGGCTTGATCTCAGAATTGGTCTCAGATTTGCATTCAGGGAGCCAATGCCAATCAGTGGATTGGAGGTACCATGCAAAATAAAATCTCTTTTTCATCTCTTGGCTAGACAAGAGGAATGGAGAACAGAAACACTCACATAGGAATACATCCTTGAACATGTCATACATTTCATTCCAAAGGTACACTAAGTATTAGATGGCTGACTCTGCTCTTTACTATAGACTTAATCATCACTGGAGGCTCTCAACAAACACAAGCCTGACTTTTCAAGGGGAAAAGGGGCCTGTAAGCTCAACACAATTGATGCTTCCCTTCCCTTTACTCCACTGTGACCAAATAAATTAACATGTCACATATATCTTATGAGAAAATTTCAAAGCAAGTTACTACACATTTTGCATCTGCTTAAATACAGTAAGAAGCTAACTAAAATCACTTCATCTAAGAAGTTAATTTCAGTTTTCCAATGCCCAATGCCAAGATAACTAACCAGTCCCTTTTTCTGGAATCCTGAGAACTGCATGCCATCAGTGCTTTCTCCCCTCCACCTCTCCAGCTCTCCCAGACCACCTATTCTGGCATTTTTCCTAAACGGCCTCTTCAGGTCCTGGGAAGGATGTGTGGGCTCACTCACACAACAGTGGGGATGACTCCATCTACTTCAAAGGGGATATTAGAGTTCGAAGGACTTTTACCTCAAACCAAAAAAAGTTGGTTTCTCAAATTCGAATTCCAAGTCCTAGAACATATTTCTGAGATTTTTTTAACTGAAACTGAAACTCACTATGTTGCTTTCTGCACATTTGAATGTTCATGTACTTTGACATTTATTTCACCCATCCCCAACCCTTCTCCCTCACCCCTTGGCAACCACCACCCAACTATTAAGGGTGGTTGAAAAGTGGCAAAACTTTTATATTTATGGAATTAAAAAATAGAAAACATAAAAAGCCAACAGTGCTTAGGCCAGATGGATCTGATAAAATATCAAGCTGTGTGCTACATGATATGAGTGTGGTACACAACTTACACAATGTCAAAGCAGAAACGATACTGATTATGAAGCAGAATCAATCAGGCAGAACCCTGGCCCCCACATATCAGGAGTCAGTAGTCAGTTCAACACTCCAGATGCTAGAGCAAGTCAGAGTGATTAGGGGATTAGCCCTGCGTATAGAGCTGAATTCGTTATTCCTTCATTTAACAAGATCAATTTGCTAAAGGACTCGCAGATGTCTATTTTTGGACTTGCTGACCTCCTAGGACTGGGAACTATTCTTCTGTCCAGCAGATCTTAGGAGAGTGACTTAACCTTTGCTGAAATATACATAACCTCCTAAGATTACAATTTAAGTTTTGACTGGCTGAAAATACTAATAAAATAATAAAAGTCTTTTAAACATTGATTCCTCTCTAGAAGAGTTCTGATCAATGATTTAATGGACCACTTTATCTCATTCCCTGGAGACTCCTCCACCAGGAAACACTAACCTCTAGAAGGACAAGTACAGTAAATGGCAATGCAAATGAACATCACACTTGGTTTCTACCAAGTAACAGCAGTCTGACACTGGGTAGTTTACCTAACTCTTCTCAGGGTTACATCTGGTTCCCAGCCATATATAAGGAACAACTTCACCTCCTGAGGACCAGATGGCTTATATCATGGAAAGGGATTTGCCGAAAGTAGTTCAGAAAGATTCATAATTTCCTGTGCTATGGTTTACAGACAGAACTAAACAAGCTATTGCTAGGAGGAGGACACGTTGGCCCTGTAGCTTCTTTGAGCATCCATCCTTCAGCATCCACCAGCTTAGATCAAGGACCCTGAGCTGAAAACCACAGGGAACCAGTTGTCAGCTCACTCTGAGGAAGGGGTCTGTAACTGGGCCAACTTCAAGTCCATGGGCTCTGGTTGATCCCAAGTTTCCAAAAACGAAGACAAAACCTCAATACCTTCTGAAGGCTCTTACTGAGGACTGTTGCTGTCAATTACTTTCTAAGACATCCCAACATATTCATTCTTTGGATGACATACTTGGGGTTCCTTTCCTTCCCCAACCAATCCCCTACTGTCCGGATTGTGCCCTTTCCAATCCTGCATAACAAGTGACCACAACTAGTGGCTTAAAACATTACTTACTATCTCATAGTCACCCTGGGTCACACCTCCAACTTGGTTTTACCTGGTTCTCTGCTGGGGGTCTAATACAGCTGAAATAAAGGGGTGTCTGGCCAGGATCCTACTGGAGGATCTATGTCAGAAGCCACCTCCAAGATCCTGGGCTGCGGGCAGGGTTCAGCTCCCAGTCGGAAGTGAGGTCAACACAGCTGGGCCTGGGGCCTGGACCCGAGGGTTGCCTACCTTTCTCGCCATCATGGCTCCTCCATCTAAAAGCCAGCGTCAGGTCCTCCTTGGGTGTCACTGATCTTCATGGCGCGGCATCTCCACCCACGTGGCACCTCCGGGTAGGTGAGAGCTCGACCTCCCCTAGAGGCCGCCAGGGAAACCGTGTTTCTGAAGGCCGCCCCAGCCTAGCTCAGGACCACCCAGGGAACCTCTGTACCTTAAGCTCCATGCATTTGGGACTTTATACATTCAAAACGCTTCCTCAGCAGGTGTCTATGCAGCACCCCCTCAAGGGCTCCCCACCTCGGCTCAGGGCGGGGCATGCCGCTGACCCTCAGCAGCCATGGTTTCGGCCATGCCCTGTCCCCGCCTTTGCTCACTGCGCTGCCTCGCTCTAATTATTCACTGGCTGGGAAGTATCTGCATCTCTGTTTCCCGCCCGCGGGGAAGACCAGGGATCCCTCAGGCCCCGCCCCCGGGATCCCCTAACCCGCGTTCCCCTTACTCTCTGAAAGAAGCCACTGAACCAGAAGGTAAGTACAGGCAGGACACCTCGGGGACTGTACCTGGGTGGAGTCCTGTGGGTCCGGCTTCACGACAGAAGCGATGCTGGGGCCAGGCCAGTGCGAAAATGGCGCTGCCGGAAGTGGGCCAGGGGTCCCAGGAAGTGGGCCTCGCCAAGTGAGCCTGTGGCGCATTGACTCCAGTCAGGCGAGAAAGGGAGCTGAGAGTCCGCCCTAACAACCAGCCCCCGCCAGGCCCTAACAGCCAGTCCCGCAGGCAAAGCTCTACAGTTAGCACTGCGCCTCCTCACAGGAAGCCGCAGGCCCTTTCAAACTGCAGCCTCCGCTCTGGCCCCTGAGATGCTGCCCCCTGTAATGGTTTACTGGGTGGGGAGTGTCCCTACCAGGAAGACCCGAGCTCCCTCCGGCCGAGCCCCTGGACTCCCCTGACCCGCCTCCCCAGACACTCTGAAAGGAGCCACCCATCCAAAGTGTAAGTACACGAAGGGCACCTTGGGGACTGTACCTGGGTGGAGTCCTGTGGGTCCGACTTCAAGACAAGCGGCACTGGGGCCAGGCCACCGTGGCCAGGCCAGGGCGAAAATGGCGCCGCCGGAAGTGGGCCTCCGGAAGTGAGCCTGTGGGGCATTGGCTCAAGTTAGGTGAAGGAGGGCGCGGAGAGTCCCCCTCCCCCACCACCACCAACTAGGCCCCTGCAAGCCCCGCCCGCAGGCCTGGCTCTACATGTAGCGCTGCACCTCCTCCCAGGAAGCCTTAGGCGCTTTCAAACTGCAGCCTCCGCGCTGGCCCCTGAGGTGCTACCCGGCTGTAATTATTTACTGGGTGGGAAGTGTCGCTGCCCCTAAGACCTGTGCTCCCTCAGGCCCAGCCCCCGTGCTCCCCTGACCTGCGTTCCCCACACACTCTGAAAGGAGCCACTGAACCAGAAGGTAAGCACACAGGGTAACTTGGGAACTGTACCCGGGTGGAGTCCTGTGGGTCCGGCTTCGCGACAGAAGCGGTGCTGGGGCCAGGCCAGGGAGAAAATGGCGCTGCCGGAAGTGGGCCAGGGGTGGCAGGAAGGGGGCCTCCGGAAGTGAGCCTGTGGCCCCCTGGCTCAGTCAGGCCCCGGCGAGCATGGAGGCGCTTCCAAGCTGCAGCCTCTGCTCTGGGCCAGGCGGGCATCCAAGCGCCACTCCTCAGTCCTCAGGCCCTTATAACCGGTGGGTTTTTTAAACAAGGGGCCCTTTAAACACCCGGCCCATTAAACACGTGGGCCCTTTAAGCACGTGAGCCCTTTAACCATTTGGCTCTTTAAGCAGGAGGTCCCCTTAACCAGGTGGGCCCCTTAAATGCAGGGCTCTGGACCACAGCCTCCCAGCTCCCTGCAGCCCAGCTCGGACTTTTCTCATTTCTTGTGGGCACAGCCGCAGGCTTTCCGAGCCAGGTGTTTGGTGAGTTCCTGTCTCAGGTGAAGGTCTCACAGGTCTGCTGTTCAGTGCTTTGCTCTCCAGGCAGCAGCTCAGCAGCTTGGGGCTTAGGTGGGTTCTGGGAGATCTTGCCCCTGCCCCGCAGGCTCCCACGCGGTGTCCTCCCTGCGCACTGGGGCAGGAGCGCACGTGCCACTGCTGGGCCTTCTCACGGGACCTTGTTCCCTTTGCAGCAGTGCATGCAGGGCAGCCTGGGAGCAGGTGAGCTCAGTCGGAGGGGGAGCCCCTTATTATTTGCATGTGACTTCGGGGGACAACATCCGTGACGGAAACGGGGTTGACGCCTTAACTTCTTAGTGCACCTAACACTCGGTGCTACAGCAGGTCCACGTGGGGAGGCTTTTGAAACTACTTCAGATACCTGGGTTCAAGGCTTAGTTCACACTAAGGGACAACCTGGCTTCTTGCCCACGAGTTAAGGAATCCTAGTCCGAGACTGTTCTGTGGACCTTTGTATTTCCAGGCAGTTTCCACCCATGTCTTCTCCCCGCTTTGAGTTCCATAGTAACATTTGCGCAGACCCAAGTAGCATCCTCCCCAAGCTCAAGGTTGCCCTGGAGCTCAGAGGGGGATCCTAGTTGAAAGTAGTGTTTACAGGTGGAATTAGTTAACGCTAATCAGTACTGCATTAAGGAGGGTCCACAGTCACTGCTGTCCTTAAGAGAAGGCCTCCTGTCGACATTTAGACTTGGGGAAAAAGGTCTTTTGACCCTGGAGGCAGAGTTTGGAGTTGCAGGGGGAGACCAAGCGTCAGCCTGGAGTGCTGGAAACCGCCAGGGGGGAACCAACACACTACCCGTGTTTGTTATACCTGCTCTGAGTTTGTGTCCTGTGACAGCTGGCATTGGTCTCAGGGACATTTAGTAAAGAGTATCTCTCCTGCTCTGCAGATGGCTTAGCTCTACCTCCTATGTCGCCTCCTTGTCTCTGCCCCGGAGCATCCATGACCCGTGTTTCTAAGCTGAAGGACAGGAGATGCAAGTAAGTTCTTTCGAACCACACTCGCCTCTTTCATTGAAAACTCCAGCCGGGCATGTGTTGGGGGGGGGAAAGCAGGTAATTCTATCCATGGATATATGACATGTGTTGTATAAAATTTAAGAGTAATGGTTGAGTTCTGAATTCACTGGAACCTAGACCTTTCTGTGAACGTTCTTCATTAGTAGAGGTGTGTTTCTGAGGCAGCCAGTTTGTCCTACTTCCTGCCTGGTTTACTGTTCACGGTGGTGAGTAAACAAACACTGAGCTGCTGGAATCTGCTGGGAAGGACCACATTCAATTCTGGAGCTGGTTTCTTCCATCTGGGTATTTCCTAGTTCCCCTAGCTGTTGGCTCACTTGTATTCACTCAGGTGTGGGCAGTTGCCATGTCCTGGAGAAAGTGTCCCTGGTATCCTGAGCCTGAGCTTCTTTGGGCTTGTCCCATAAGGGCTATTTTAAATGCTTATTTAATATCAGTCTCTTCTGTCAGACTGTGTGTACTCTTGCTGTTGCTGGAATAATGCTGAGAAAATTGTGAGCCATGCGTGCACCTCCCTGAATGGAGGAGTGAACTGGTCTGAGGGGCAGCATGAAGGAGGGATGCCTTCGGCCTTCCTTAAGTAGGTCCACGTGCCATTTTCCATTCTACACATAATACAAATGTTTCCTATTTATAATGGGGATGCTGACTTTTTCAACAGTAGCTTCTCCAGATGCCTGTCCTTAAAAGTACAAGAACACCACACCCAGTAGGTTGGTTATTAAAAACAATACCCTCCCCCCCAATGGACAATAAATGTGGGCAAGGATATGAGGAAACTGAAAAACTTGTACATTGCTGGTGGAAATATAAAATGGTGCTGCCTCTGTGGAAAATGGTATGGCAGCTCCTCAAAAATTAAAAATTAAGTCACCACTCCTAGGTATACATCCAAAATAATTGAAGCAGGGACTAGAACAGGTATTTGTACAGGCACGTTCATAGCGTCATTCACAAAAGCCAAAAGGTAGAAGCAACCCAGTTGTGCACTGACAGGTGAATGGACACACAAAATGTGGTCTCTGCATACAGTGGAATCTTATTCAGCCTTGGAAAGGAAGGGACTTCGATCACATGCTACCATAGGGAGGAAGATGGAAAACATTATGCTAATGAAACCAGCCAGTGACACAGAACACATACTTCATGTGATTTTACTCACGTGAAGTACTTAGAGTGGTCAGATTCACAGAAACAAATTAGAATAGTCGTTGCCACAGGTGAGGGAAAGGGAAATGGGTAGTTATAGTTTAATGAGGACAGAGTTTAAGTTGGGGAAGATGAAAAATTCTGGAGATGGATGTGGTGATGGTTGCATAACAGTGTGAATCTACTCATTGCCCCTGAAATCTACAACTGATTAAGTGGTAAAACTTACATATATTTTTAGTTTTTCAATTGTGAGAAAATACACATATTACAAACAGGAAAGTGGTAATGCAGTGTCACCAAAACTTCAGATCTCTGTGTGGACTCCAGCTATTTGCAGGAAGACCCCTGCAGGTATCCATCCCTGGTATCTAAATGGGCTGGATTCTGTGTGTATTAGTAACATAATGATTGATGAAATGACCAATTTATTAATAAAATCTATCCAATTTACAGAGATATCTGGAACTTATCTCTGAGAAGGTTATTTTACAAACACTCATTGGGGAAATCATTGTGGAATGGAATGAAAATGGAACAGGGAGAGACCCATGGTTTCTGATGGGCTCTCTGCTATCTCGCATAATCATACATCCATTAGGTGTGCTGTGCCTGTGGTTACTATCTTATCCCCATCACCCTATCATTGTTGCTCAGGAAGAAAAGCTTAACACTGAAATTTGAAGTTTGTTTCTCGATTTTCCTCATGAAATAAGTTCCTGAGTTATTTCAAAATAAGCCAAGACTGTCTAAGGATAATTTGAAATACTGAGAAAGAATTCATTTACATGGAGTTAATCCTCCCGGCAATGGATAGCAACAAGGTATATAATCACCCCCCTATCCAGTGGAAGCCCGCTCAGGACCCGCTGGAAGTGGAGACCAGAAAGCTCCCTTCATAATGAGGACAGTGCAGTGCTTAAGGCCTTAACCCCTTAATGATAGAAATTGGACTTGGGACTTTGGCACAATTTTCATGATAAAATCTTGTCTCTTATGGTTTATACATGAGTCAGTACAAGTCATTTGTAAGGCAATTAAATTTCCTTCAATAGTTTTATAGGCTTTTCTTGAAATCTTGACATTTTATATCTGAAGTGATTATTTTTAGTTTAATCTGTTGCTTGGAAATGTATTTTTAAAGTCTGATTTAATTTTTTTAAAAAAGGAGTAGGACCTTTATCATACATATTAGAGCTGCCCAGAGCCTACGATCCTGTGTCTTTGTTTTGAGAGCTAAAGAAGAGAAAAGAGTATTGCGGCAGTCAAACCAGCACATAGAAACTGTGTGGCTGGGGCTCTTTCACTGAATGGAAAGGGAACAGTAAATTTTGATCTGATATGTTATGTAGAAGTTACATAGTATTCTCCATCAAAAGCTTAGAAAACTAAATTAAAATCATATCTTATCCCCATCCCAGTAGGTAATACAGCCTCAGTAATGAAATGAAACTGCATGAACAGATTTCCAATGAAATTCTTCATTGTATGAAAATAAAAATGATACAAATAACGCAATTTATCATATGTATCATATGTTTTCTCATCAACAATGCTGGAGTAAAGCTTACATACACTTGCACAACTTAATAAATCTTTACCCCAAAGTAAACATTTTACAGAATTAAAACTCCTGTGTGAAGAGGGTAGGAATTTATTGCATCATGTGACACCCACATAAGCTGAGTAAGTTACCTTCACATGCCTATAGTCTCTGATGCAGTTTAGGAAAGAAAAAAGAAATCCTACTTATTTGTAAAGATCAAGTTGGCAAGTATAGCTATAAATATACTTTACTACTTGAGAACATATTAGAGAAAATATAAACAAAGCTACAGTTTGAGAGAGTGCGTATTATGTTATTTAAATAACACAGAACTTTTCCATAAACACTGCAGAACTAGCTGTGTGCTTTCCAGTCTTACATGTAGTCACCTTTGGGTATGGCTATCGGCCAACCTTCAGGAGCACATGGATGTGAAATATTTGTTTAGTTTTATTTATGGAACTTTAGATATAGACTGTATTACTTAAGAAGTTATTTTTTTGGACCATGATTCATGACATCCACTTTGACTTGTAATTTAATTCCTAAAGGAAAAGTAGTTCTATATTTTTGTTTGATTATTAGATACAGTATGCTTATAAAAATCAGCCAACTCGGGGAAGTATAGAGGAAAAAGGGAAAATCAGTTATATTCCAAATTTAGTGATCACCACTTCACACTCTGAGGCATATCCTTCCACACTCACTCCTATGCATAACTATTTAACACATACATGCATGCGACATACACTTTCTTACATGGGATTATGCAGTAGCTGTGGCGTTAGAACCCTGTTTTTTACCCTTATATATTTGACATATCCATAAAAGATCAGTGTGAAATTTTTGATTAGCTGCTTTATATCCCATTGCAGATGTACATGATTGATTATATCAACATATATGATAAAAATATATGCTACACATGATATGCTTTTAATATAGTATTCATTATAATATGTAATTTAATCATGATTTACTTAAGCAGTCACCCACTGATAGGTATTTTGTTTTATACTTGATAAACTACAATTATAAAGGAGTTGTTAGGTATATGCCATTTGGAAATGAAAATTTTAGCTCAGTGAGACTCGTTTCAGACTTTGGGCATCCAATTCTGTAAGACAAACTTGTGTTCATCCACCAAGTCTTTGGTTACTTGTGACAGCGGCAATAGGGAGCCAGGGCAGCAGCTCATGTTCAGAGTCAGGCTGCTGTGAGGATTCAATGAGATGCTGTGTGTGAAGTGCTGAGCCCAATGCCTTGCATGGAGTAAGAAAGCGATAAATGGGACTGCTACTAATCTAATTATGTTGTAGCGTGCATACATCATAACATCAATAAAAGTCAAAAATAAAGACAGCCCTGGCCAGTGTGGCTTAGTGGTTAAGACCGTTGGCTTTGTGCGAGAGGCAACGCCTCAATGTGTTTCTTTCACATTGGTTTTACTGTGTCCCCCACGCTCCCTTCCACTCTCTCTAAAAATCAATGGTAAAAATATACTCGGGCAAGTAGTAACAAAACAATAAAAAAAAGAGGACTGAACTACATTCTGCCAAAAACAATAAGAATTCTTGGATCTACTGGTATGCAACATCTAGGGAGAGATTGAAAACCTTACCGTTTATGGTATCAGGATATAAACTGTCACAAGCATTAACAATTAGAGAAAACAGAAAGCACAGGAGAGACCCAGTATCCTTTCTATGCTATGGAGCACGTTAATGAATATAAACACTTGGAATAAATCTCATTATTTCAACAAAACTTGATGGCATCAACATTCCTCAGGGTGTAAGATACTCAGAATTTTAGTTTTCATGCCTAGGTGCCCTCCACCGACAGCTGGATATGTCGAGTCTCAGTGGGTTAATGTGGAGAGGAGTTATTCTGCCCCCCAGCCCTGACTATGAGTTCAATCCATCTTAACAGAACTGTGTTCCAAATGACATCCACCATTCACAGCTTCTAAATTGATTATCCAATTACACATATGACGTTTTCAATTGTTTTAGAGGAAAACACATTTACTTCTATTTATATTTATTTACACAAGAGTATCAACATACTCAGAGTTCCTGTTGTAGTCTACTGTTCACTTCAGTTTCTGTGATGCAGGAGTCAGTATTTTAAGCTTAAGGCGGTGTTTCCTTTCCCGAATTGGGGAAGAGTTTTAAACACTGAGCTTGGTGTTTTTTTGGTGATACACCTCCTTAGAAATATTTTTAAAAATAATTTAAAATATTGATTTCAGAAAGGAAGGGAGAGGGAGAGAAACATTAATGATGAGCGTCATTGATTGGCTGTCTCCTGCATGCTCCCTACTGGTAATTGAGGCTGAAACAGGGCATATGCCCTAACCGGGAATCAAACCCTGACCTCCTGGTTTATGGGTCAATGCTCAACTGCTGAGCCACCTTGGCCGGGCTAGAAATATGTATTCATACCTCAATTCTGGGCAATACATTCTCTATGGCTCTTTTCCCTTCAAAACTGCAGGGTGAGCACTGCTGTGACCAGCCCCCAGCTGGACTGTGGTGACATGGGCAGCACAGAAAATGCCCTGTACTGACTAGAAAGTAAAGGTCAGTTTGCTGTTATTTAGGGACCATCTTTAGTCTACTGTTGACTCGGCAGGCCACAGAAACTTAAGGACTCCTATTGGTCTAAACTGACATAAGCCCTTCATTTATTCATGTATTCACAATAAATGTTACATGAAAACACTTTCCTTGGTAATGTGGGGTTGATCCTAAAGGGAAGAAAGGAGCAGAAACTGAGTGAATCTACCATGTATAAGGCAGGATAGAGGCAAGACCAATGCCAGGGTTCATGTTGGTATAGGATATGGGATACTGGGAATAACGAGTCAGGGTGCTGTTTGGTAAGGAGCAGGAAACCCCAGTTCACACTAAAGGTTCTCCAAAGTGTGTTTATGTGCACACATTTTCAGATTCTCAAATTATTGCTGGTCATTAAACATAATTTATAAATGTCACAACTACAGTTTCAGGGCATGTCAGAGAGTGTATGAACACCCATAGTTTTGGACTCCTCTTGGTGGCCCCCCAGCAATGTCAGGTTTTATAAATAACTGTTTACTTCCACAACTCTGTTGTTTACTCACAAGGGTACATTCTTAGCAGCCTTACTTGTGGGATTTCCTTGAACTCATATCTGTTTAGAATTTTGTATCATACACTTGCTCAATAATGTTCCCAGTCTTCTTAAATGTGAAACGTTTAAACGTCATCGTCTCTGTTCATGGATGCATCTGCTTATTCTATCTCTATAAGTATTTTGATGATAGTATTTGCAATTTTCCTCCATCATTTTCTCCCTCACAAATTTTTCTTGCTAGTTTCGGATTTCCAGTTGTCAATCTGCTCTTCCAGGTACAGTGGTCTGTCTCAGGGGTCTGGCTGTACCACCTGCCTCCTCACCTTCTTTCTCCACAGCCTCCAGGTCTTGGGAGCTGCAGGTGTGGATGGTCACGTTTTGGGTGTCTACTATGTAGGATGATCTGTCTGAGCTCTTCTGTGATCAATGTCAAAACTCATCTTGCTTGTAGAGTTAGGAGTTGAGGCTTTTATTTTATTCCAATAATATCTTCTTGTTCCAGAATCATTTGTTAATACAGGCTTTCCTTTCCCATTTTATTGATGTGTCATCTTTGTTGAAAGTCCATTGACTGCATTTGAGTGAGAATGTTTCTGGAGTCTTGATGCTCATCCAGTTTTCCATTTGTCTCTACAAACACTAGGACTACTCTTAGTGAACATGGAGTTTGTCATCCCTCCCCACGAGCAGAGGTCATAGCATCCTACCCGATTCAGACCAAGGGGATCTACAGGCAATGAAGACAATGCAGTTTGAGTTTGCACATTGGAGACAGTCTAACGGAGGGATGACATATAAAATACAGAGTAACTGCTGGCAGGAGACCCCATGAGTCACATTTCTCCTGTCTCACAGTGGAGAGGGTGGTGAGTTTGAGACTGCATTCTGGTAAACACCGGGAGCACACGTATTTTATGTTGATAAGCAGCTTTGGATCCTCAATAATGAAAATGGGGAGCCCTGAGTGGAGGTACTCCAAATAGAAATAGTGTACTGTCTGGCAGTGTTCCTCAGTGGTTGGGTGTTCTATCGGGCACCAGAAGTTGCAGGTTTGATTCCCAGTCAGGGCACATGCCTGGGTTGTGGGTTTGATCCCCAGCAGGGAATGTGCAGGAAGGAGGCAGCTGATGAATGCTGATGTCTCTCTCTCATTGATGTTTCTCTCCCTCTCTCTCCCTCTCTCCTTTTCCCTCTCTCTAAAAGAAAAAACATATTAAAAGAAACGAAATACTGTCTTAAGGTGTAGGGTGTGGCTAAAGTTTTTTACTGAAAATCATTGTGGGTTACTTGGACAAAGAAATAAGTTTCTGTGTGCCAGAGCCTGCCGGCAGAGTCGAACGGTCCTGAGGAAGGGGTGAGGATGGAGAGAAGACAGACACAAAAAAGATGGGATCACGAGGACTGCAGCTCGTGACTGCTGCAGCCCTCAATTTATTTTCCAAGCTCAATTTATACCGGCGCTGTTGTTTTTGCTGAATAGCACCCCGCCCGGCATTCCTTCCCCTTGCTGGATACAAAGTAGTTCTTTCCAGGCTGCACAAACACACTTTCAGCGTAAACATCCTGCCTCCTGCAGGAGCTCAGACCTTGGTAACTATCTTTGTCTCAGCTTCTAATGGGAACTTTTTGGGAAGGATTGAGTCCTTGGCTTGGTATGTGGCTTGACTGTCCCTTAACCCTTCAGGCCAGGGCCAGCTTCCTCATAAGCCTTTCTAGAATTTATGGCCGCAAACTAAATTAGTATCGCCTTGGTGCCTCAAGGTCTGGGTCAGGGAGCAGGAGAGCACATCTGCAGCTCACCCAGGCAGCTCCTCTGTGCCTGGGGCCACAGCAGCTCACCCACATCTCCCTGGGAGCAGGGGAGCACATCTGCAGCTCACCCAGGCAGGTCCTCCGTGCCTGGGGCCACAACAGCTCCCCACATCTGTGTAATTATTTAGAATTATTAAATAGGTGATAAGCAAAATGATAGAGAACAGAGCAGCCAACAACATCCAGCAAGACAAGACTGTGAAAGGAACACCTTCCAGCTATTTTAGTCTTTTTAGAATTACCTAAAACAACATTAACTTTTCCCTAAATTTTTAAAATTTAAATACTACATTTAGTAATTCGTTTTATTTATTTGTATTCTAGCTCTAACTTGGCTCTCGCTGATTTATACAGCCCTTAATATTAAGAAACAGTTCCGCACATAAAATGTAAATTATTATTACCTTTTTCTCTCTTCTCCAGATTCCTATCAATTTATGACATACACTGTAGAGATTCATTGATCACATAGCTTATCATTTCCTTGTTCAGGGTGATGAAGTCCAGTCTACAAATCCATGGCAGTAAATTGTGAGTCTGATCTCTTCAGGGGAATTTCCTAGCAGCCAGGTTAATGAGGGGCTGTATTGTGCCTGTTTCCAGACACACGGCTGGTTACTGACAGCCGGGCATTGACCAGTGTGTATCCCTTTAAAACTTTGCGTTGCCTGCAGCTGAACAGGCTTTGGCAGAGTGCACTTTAGCCCCAAGGAGGTCACAGTGGGGAGGAAGCAAGTTGGCTTGTTTTTGTGTTTTTAATACTGGCAAATAAAAACATGTGATTGGATTTTTAAAAGCACATCAGTCCCTTAGAGTCAGCCTGTTGCAGCGATGACTGCCTTATCTGAGTGTCACACTCCCCTAACAGGCCCTTTCAGATTTAAGGTGTTGTCCCAGGAAGACACTGCTTCAACTGTGTACCTGCTGTGTAGACCTCCAGGCCTTGCGCTTAAAATCCAGGCACCTGGTGCTCGGTACCTGGTTTGCCCTGTGCCGCAGCTGCTGCCTGGCCGGGGTTCCCAGCGCCCGCCACTCGGAGCTGCAGCTCCAGAGGAGAAATCAATGGTGGGAGAAGTTATAGGGGCCTGTTGTGGAGGGGAGGCAATTTAGATGCTTCCCCATATTTCTATAAGTCATGGTTCTGGGAAAGGGAGCTCCTCTCTTGTATCCTGCGCACAATAGCTGGTGTTTTCTTTCACAGAATTTCAGTTTCAACTGAAAGAGACAGAGGAGAACGTATATGTGTGTGTGTGTGTGTGTCTATGAACATTCAAACATATATGGAAAGTATAGTAAAAATAGGTTAAGAAAGCATTCAGATTAAAGAAGGGTCAGGGTTTTCTCCCCATTTTTTATTTCCCACTTGTAAACTACAAACGTAAAGTATAGAGGTATTGTAAACTATAAATGTGTTGGAACAAGATATTTAAGGCTAATCTTTCTGTGAAATTGTTTTTTTAGATTTGCTCTGAGAAAGAAATGCTTTCGTCTAAAGAAATTGAGCTAAGTGATGGACAGGTGTCATTACCGAGTGTACTCAGTGGGTCCCTGCACCTGAACCTCCACCTCAGGGTCACTGTTACGAGACCACAAAAATGGAGCGTGTTAGAAATGGGGCTCCCCAGAGTCTTGGAATTACATGGGGGTGTGGGGAGCTATTTAGGGCAATAGAGATGAGGCTGAGGAAAGGTGTCATTTTCTGGCTGAGCCAAGAAAGCCCAGGAAGGATTCTTTATTCTCTCAGGAGGTTTGCTCTGTTTCCGTCCTTGGGACCATGAAGGTCACATGTGTCTTTACGATAGATTTTTTTTTTCTAGTTACATTTATTTAACTGGATTTCATTGTGACCAAAAGTGATTAAGATGACTGTCTCTTTTTCTGAGGCTTAACCTAGTACCAGGAGATATTTTATATAGGAGGGAAAAAAATGGAATGTGTATGTTTTTCCTGGATTGTGAATGGGGCAGACAGCCTTTTGGTCAGAGACCAGTTTTCTGTTGAACAGACCCTCAGACCAGCCTCTGGGGGTCACAAGTATCTTGTGGGCCTGGACTAGACTGTCCGGATGAGTAGTGAGAACACTTAGCCCTATTAAACTTGGTTCTACTTCAACTGCAGTTACTACAGGAGCCTAATGCCTCCCTTTCTTCAGCATAGGTTACCACCGAGAGATGTTAGATTTTGCTTTCTCGCTAATTAATTAGTTCATTCTGAGCTTTCAGCGCCAGCCTGTGTTGTGGAGCAGAGATAGCAGAGCAATAGATTAATTCACATGGTACAGTGGATCTAGAATGATTATTCCTCACAGGATTATTACCACCGAATTCTAAAGAGAGGGTGTTTCCCCACTGAGACGAGAAGATTGTGTTGCCATTTTCAGGGCAAAAAAGGTGGGAGGGAAAGGAGGGAAGGAATTAGAAATGTGTATAAATGTTTCAAACAGCAGAGCTTCCTGGAACTATTATTTATGTGCTATTTTGCTGACCATTCTGTACAAATAGCTTTGAGTCACGAGGAGTAGAAACCCACCTGAAGGTGTCTTAAATAAAGGGTATGTAGGAATCCTCTAGAAGTGCATGGGGCACAATAAACCTAGGTGACTGGAGAAGGCCACCAGGTCCACACAGCTCAAAACCCTGGCAGACCTCCATGCCTGCCTCTTATGCCCCGTCATCTGTTTAAATTTCAGCTCTAGGAAAACTGCTTCTTACACCACTCACGTCTTTGGAAATGGCCTATGATGGCTTTCCCTGTAATGACATCTCAAGGCCCCTCACGGGCAGTGTGGCCAGCTCAGCTAGCCATTGTCCTCCAGCATCTCGGATGAATGGGACTTACTGTGGGTTCGGGAACACCACAGTCCATTGTCCATATGCGGGCAGGGGAGTGGAGTCGGGGAGTTCACCAGGCCAGATCCTCTCCTTCCCCAGTGACATTCTGTGGGCCAGCATACCCCAAATAGCTCTTTAATACGGATACAAAATGTGTCAGATTTCTGGACCCCAGCTAGTAAAAAAAAAAAAATGCTTCTATTACCGAGTTAACATCTGGTTTCCATGACAGCAATTAAGTCAATTCATAGCACCAAGGGAGGGCCTTGGTGCAGAATGCATTTAGACTCTGGAGCAGCCACTTAAGCTGGTCAGGATTACAAAACCCTGTGATGCATAGTAATGGCCACCTGTTAACAAGGTGGAAGGAAGACTGATACAGTGGCAGCCTTATCTTTACGTGATACACTAACCCGTGGCCTGGAACCCCAGCCACAAGGAAAAGCGACCTGAGCAAACCTGATTTCTTTCATTCTTCCTCAATCTATCCTCTGTAATACAAACGTGAATTGACAACGAAAAATTCAGAATGCGATTCAGTTAGAGAGTTTGTTGGTCTCCTCCCCCACTTCTACGTTATCAGCACAACATAGAACCTGGGCATGAAGTGGTCCTTGAAGAATTTCTTGTAGATTGAGTTGTTATAGGTGTAAAAACATCAACTGCCAGAGCTGAGGCAAGCCACCGCTTCCTGCCACCCAGATGGTGTCTGTGGCTGCTGTATGTGGTCATTCTCATCTCGCCTCCCCTTTATCGGTCCTCAGCACATTCACCGCATTCCTACCGAATTTATAATATTTTTGACAAGGAATCCTGTCTTGCCTACAAGTGAAAAAGCAGTAAGTGCTGAAGCTGCTGATAAGCCAGGGCTTATAATTATATACAATTATAGAGAAAAGGAGACAACAGGGCCAAGCTTAATGCTGTCAAGATCCATACAATTTTACAAAATTTAACTTCAAATAGCTGTGCATACATCTGTAAGTCTTATACTACGTTAGTGGGCATAGGGGTAGCTTAGGAACACCCACACACTTTGGGAACCTGCATGTTCACAGGAATTTCTGGATATATTTGCTTCATTTGTATCTCTGGTTGTACCAAATATTGAAAGCCCAGGAAAGTAGCGTCTTCCTGTCAACAAAATCAGGTTTTGTCATCTTATCTAATTCATCAATTTATAAAATTTTATAAAAAGTTATTAAACACAGATGATAGATCAGCTAGAGAAATAAAATTATTATGTTTATAGACAAAAATGTCCTTCAATTATCTGGCCATTTGTAATACAAGCTAATTCTGCATCGTATTATTAAGATGATGGATAATTTCCCCAGCTTGGTCTATGGCATAAAGCAGAATAAGTCAGTGTTTTTCAACCAGAAGAACATGAGACACGTTACAGATGTTTGTAGTATATGTAAATAGTGTAGAGAATAAAGAGATTTACAATCACATGCTTATGAAAAATGTTTTCTAATGCCCATATGTTCATCTGTCTTATTCATTTTTTTAAATAAAAATTTTATTGAGATAGACTCCACATAACAGTATGTGCACTTTGAAAGCATACAGTTCAGTTTTCTTTAATAAATTCAGAAAGTTGAACAATTCACTGTCACCACAATCAATTTTAAGGGACTTTTATCACTCTGGGAAGAAGCCCCATCCCCACTCCCCAGTCCCCTCACTGTCCAGCCCCTGGTTGCCCCTGATCTGCTTGCTTCTCTGTTGATCTGCTGATTCTGTATATTTTGTATGAGTGACATCATACAACATGCAGCCTTTTGGTTTGGGACCCTATCACTGAGCATGGTTCAGGATTTATTCACTGAGTGGGGGTTTGCGTGTTCTGCCCATATGTGCTTGGGTTTTCTCCAGGCACCCCAGTGTCCTCCCATGTCCCAGGCATGTCCATGCTAGGTTCAGGGGTGACAGGGGTGTGTCTGCACTGGCCCCATCTGGTGAGTGTGGGGGTGGGTGTGAGGTTCCGTGAACTGGAGGGCGAGTCCCTCTTGTACCCTGAATGGTCAGGGAGTCTCTGTTACAGATACAGGTCTCAGGAGCAGACAAGGGACATGCCTGGCCACCGAGGCTAGTGGAAGCTTCAAACTTGCAGATGGTCCTCATCTGCCCTTTCTGTCGTCATACGTGAGATTTCCTGGTAGGAATCACTCTTCATAAAAGGGTGGGATGGGGCAGTGGGTATCTAATACTCTTTATTAATTCCCTTAGAAGGGTTTTTCATTATTCTTTGGTCTCCATTGTCTCAGCATAGCATTAAATAAGATATCAGCGACAGAATAAAATATTCTTCCACAAAAATTACTTTTAGCTGTTGCAGTAACATTTTTTCCATTCCTTCAAGTCCAGTTCCTGATAATTTCTAATTAGCTTCCTGGGAAAGAGCCCATGGACCCCATTTTTTTTTGGCTACCTTATGAACCTGGATTTGCCTAATGAGGTATTTACTCAGTGTTCTCTGGTCTACAGTTGGTATTTCAAGAGCTGGCATTTTCCTCCCTTGTTTTAGACACTAATATTTAATCTTGTAATCACGAGAGCTGGAGATGGATGGGACCTCACTGTTCACTCCGTCTGTCTGCCAAGCCCGCTGCTGTTTTCCTATCTGCCATGATTGATTTTTACAAAACTAATGAGGTATCCCCTCACAGCGTTTTAAATGCCATATTTCTGTACACATATCAGGGATACCTACTACCCCAAGTTTAATGTTCATTCCATGGCCATTTCTTTTAGATGGCTTCACCTCTAATGGTAAGAGGTGCTTGTGAGAAGATACATATAAAGAATGCCCATTCACCAACCAATATGAGCAGTTTAGCACACCTGTTATTTCAAGGAGTAAAACATAAAGCAAGCAAATAGCAAGGATGGAGATGAACAGCCCATTCGGTCAAAATTTCAGAGCTAGACTCCCAGTTTCACTGTTGTCACCCTATGATTTTTTTTTTTTTTTTAACAAAAAGCTTTCTCAACATTTAGAAATGCATTACTGGCTTTTATGGCCTCTTCTGAAGAATAAGTTTTCCCGTTTGAAAGCTTCTATCACATTCTGGAGAGACATGGTTCAGAGAGAGGGTTTATTACATTTCAGATACACAGTGGTAAATGGATTTAAAACATCAAAGCCAATAAGTAGGATATTCATCTCTAAATATTTTTTTGCCTGGAACTCCTGCTCTCCTGCCTCGGGCTCTGATCACACCTCTCAGGCTTCCCATCCACCAAGAAATATCACCTGGGAATATGGCTTTATGAAATGATTCTGATGCTAGAATGTGATTTATATACAGCCCCTTTGTGCAGCTCTTGTCAGGTATTCCTGCAGGTAGAGGACTTTCTGAGCCAGGAAACCAATTCATAGGCTGAAGTCTAAGTACCCCTCAGAGCCATCCTCAGCCCAGACCCTAGTCAAGGACTTTGGATGGTGGGTTAAAACAACCCCTTTTCTTCCACACAAATGAGTACTGTTCTGATTTGAAAGCTGGATGATGATGAATCTCTATGAATCCCTTGCTGCTCAGCTGTTAACTGTCCTTGTCACACACACACAGACCCCACTGGACTGAGATTCCCTCTGACCTCCCTTGTTCCCCTCAGTGATCTGGGCACCGCGCTGTCTCCCCCACTGGATTGTAAGCCACTTTGAGAGCAGGTGCTGTGAATGGACATGATTTTTCACTTTGGTGGTTCCAGAATTTTTATTAGAAAGAAAAATTGACGTTTCTACTTTATTGTTTTTAATTCTAAGCATTTGTTTCATTTCTGTTCTTCCCCCAAAAGGCTTTATTGAGGTAGAAGAGGCGCTTATCAAGCATAGACTAGTTACATAATTCTTTAATACAAGTTCTAATACCCAGCAAATACACGACATATTTATATGTTCTGATTTGCAGACACGCTAAAGGGTATAAGTACTTGCTAATAGATAGCTCGGTGATACTGAGCATTAACCACAGACATTCCATTACAGTGTTGCTAATCCTGCTGACCTACCACCCCTGTGATCAGTTAACCAATAAATATCAGATAACATTTCTGTTTGGATAAACCCTTACTGAGCCTACTATGTGTCAGCTGCTGCTCCAGGTACTGAGGTCATGCTGTGAGGAAACTGACTGATTCCTGCTCTCATCCCATACAACCACAGTCTGGTCTAGCAAGTCAGGAAATAAAATAACTAAATAAAAAGTTAGCATCTCAAAGGAAAATGTGAAGAATATATTCCAGGCTAAATTGATAAGAAGGATGTAGGAGGGGTGCTACTGTAGATGGATGTATATTTAGATCAGTATAAATACATATACATACACATATACACACTTTTATAAAATGTTCTGTATGAAGGAAGGAGATGGTATTGCAGGGTGAAAGCACACACAGCTACAACTTTAATGGGTGGTGCCAAAGGAGGCCCCTCAGCAGAACTGTCCTTTGTCCTTGACAAAATGACACCAACTTTTAATGTTTGCCCATTTGTAGGCAAAACAATGGATGTAGCATTTCTTTGCTATTTGAATTTAATTTTTCTGATTGTTAGTGAAGTTAAGCATCTTTTTGTTGCTTTAATGACCATTTTTATTTCCTCTTTTGTGACTCTTTGAGTTGTCTGTCTGGATCTTTTGCCCATTACTCTTAGATTTTTATTGATGTGTATGTGCTTGTGTGTATATACATATAGTACAAATACATACTATTTAAATACAAATAATAAACACACCCTAAATACACACACATATAGTGTTAGTACATACATTAATGTTAACATTGATATAGAATATGTAATCACACAAGGATACATATGCAAAAATACGTATATATATTTATAGCACCAATATTATCTCCTTCATTGTGGCCTTTAATACTCTTCAATGAGTTTTACTATACAATTATTTCAATATCTAATTAAATATATTAACTTCCATGGTGTTTGTGTTACATTATTTGAGTGTGTGTGTATTTTTAAATACTTATTCCTGTTCTGATGTTAAATAATGACATGTTTTCTTCTCATTTATTCACAATGTTCCCATTTACATTTTTAAATGTTTATGCCTGCGTGTATTTCCGTCAATTCTGGGGGGGAAGGATCTAATTTATTTTCTCTCTTTAGGGATGATTTACCCACCTAGTTATGGCCAGCACATTGTGTTCCCAGTCCAGACTACGAACTTTCTCGCCCTCCATTCTCCTGGGGCTGTTTTGGGACCATCATCTCTTCATTTCTATGGCAGTATTATATCTTCTTAATCACATTTTATAATGAGTTTTGAAACACGGTAGGCTAATCTGTCTTATCCTGTTTATGTTATTTGAATGTTCTTGTGGTGCTTGTGGCCTTTCTCTCCTTTTAAATGAAGCTTTAGGATAATCTTGAGATTCATGAATACCATTAATAGGAGCTTTATTACAGTGCAGTGTATTTACAGAGTAATTTGGAGTTTTCTTATCTTTACAAATTGGAATCATCCCATTCAGCATAGGGCATGGATCACCTTTCATTCAAATCTTCTTTTATGTCCTTCAGTAAAATGTTATTATTTTCTTCATATAGACCTTATACTTATTTTTACTAGGATTAACTTTATGCATTTTATAGTTCTGTGGGTATTGGTAAGCAGATCTTATCATCTGCTATAAGTTCTATTGTTGCCAGCATACAATAAAGCTATGCAAAATTGCCTTGTGGCTATTTTCTGAATATAACAGAAATTTTTCACTCCTTTAGAATATGTATATGACTTATTACTTATTCCCAATATCTATATATTTTATCTTTTTATTTCTTGGCTTGGTGGATTGACCAAGGGCCCCAGTACAATGCTGATTAACAATCTGATAGTGAACTCTCTTCTCTCTTTACTGATTTTGAAGAAATGCTTCCAATATTTCACCACAAATGTGATGCTTTTCTATAGTTTTCTGCTGGATAAAATACATTGAGTCAAGGAAATTCCTTTTTTACTTCTAGCTCGCTAAAAGTTTTACATATTAAAGTTTTAATCAGAGTTTGGTGGAACATTTTAGAAAACAGCTTTTGGACATAAAATCTTATGTTTTATCATCTGTAATCGTTTAATGTAGCACATAAGCTTGGTGTATTTTATGCTGCTGAACATTCATTGGACAGGATGCGCTCGGCGATGCCACATTGCAGTTTTCAGACTCTGCTGTATTAGCTAATATTTTAATTAGGATGTTTATATGCTGTTCATTAGTGGGATTGGCCTAAACATTTATTTGTTCTGTCGTTTCTCATTTTTGACTACTGGTAGATTTTTCTTAATTGTTTCTGTAAAATAAACTTTGAATTGTATCTGCATCTTTGATGTGAGCTGTTTATATAATTTGGGGATTTAAACTTGGTTTTTAAAGTATTTTAGATAAATCATAAATCTGACACTATTTTCACAGGTACCTTTCGTGAAAATATATACTTTCATTTTTTTTATTCACTATTGGTCAATTTATGTAATGTTTATGTTTCTGAGACATTTTTATAACATAATCAGGTATGTCATCTAAGTTAAGAAATTTGTTATAAATGATAGATTGTCCTGTCTTTGTCACAGATCATATTCCTTTTCCAAAATGTTTTTATTGATTTCAGACAGAGAAAGGGAGAGGGAGAGAGAGAAACATCAATGATGAGAGTCATTGATTGGCTGCTTCCTGCATGCCCCCTGCTGGGGATCGAGCCCACAACCCGGGCATGTGCCCTGTCCAGGAATCAAACCACGATCTCCTAGATCCTAGGTCAATGCTCAACTGCTGGGCTCAGATAATATTCTTTATAATATGTTTTTGGATGCCTCCACTAATTATGTGCGCCCATTTTTGCATTCATTGTAATTTTTTGTACCTTGTTTCTTTTTATCTTGAGAAAGATTTGTCCAAGTTTTGACTATCTTACAAATCAAGTCAGGAGCAGGCCCTTTGTTTGTTGACATTCCTTCTTTCCTTTGATCGTTTGCTCCCAATTACCCATCTCTATCTTCACTGAACTTGCCTTGGAAGAGACAATACAAATTCAGGTTTTTCACTCTGAAGGACTCCAGATGGTTATATTTTCAAGTAATTTTTTGATGGAGTAAGAAGAAATGTTCACTTTCAAAAGTTTTTTTTTTTCTTTTCCCTTTTGTACTTTCAAAAGGCCACCTTCAGTCTGAGCTTCTTTTTCTTTCAGTCTCTCACTCCGAGGAGGTGATTTCTGCCTGTATCTACAGCCTCCTTGGGAATATCATTGATGCCCAGTGTACAAAACATGTGATGATGTAACCAGCTAGTCGCAGCCACCTGCAACGCTCCTTCACGTGCCAACTTCAATACAGGGTCTTCAGTGACCTTGACCAAGATAGCTTCACATTTTAGATTTTTTTTGACAATACCCCTTTTCTTATATGACTTTTCTGCAGCCTGTGTTGAGGACCTTTGCTTCAGATTCAACACGAAGCATTCTGAGCCCTGGGGCATGTTCCTTTCCCTGTATTTAAGGGACTGGAATACAACCCTGGGATGCCCTTGTCTTCCTCACATTGCCTATCTCCTGCCTTCATTCCCCCTCCATCACTCATTGACAATGTTTATAGAAGTCACAGAGGAGGCATGTGTGATAGTAACCGGGGAAGGAAGAGAGTCCCTCAGTGCATGTCCTCCTGCCCCACCTGGAGCCAAGTGCACTAGCCGGCAGCCCGGAAAGGCTGGCATCTTACCTACAGTAACCTGTGTGAATAATCCCTGCGAAGGAGAATCTAATCCAACCCCCAATATAAAGCAGCATCACTGGAGAGAAATAATGTAAGAGTGAGACACTTAACACCACTGATCCTTGTTCAGACCACTGCAGATGCCTCTTTAGCAACAGTGTATCAATTGTGGCAGGAAGGAGCAGCGCCTCGCTCTGGGGTGTGTCTCCTGCTTACTGCTTGCCTAGGCGCCAGGAATACTTTGTTGGTTGAAATCATGGCATATTGTGAACCATGAAGAGAAATGAGCAATGTCCCCATGTCACAGCCTGGAGAATGCCTCCTAGTCCCTGAGCTCAGATATGTTCTACCCGGTTGTTGAACTGGAGATAGCCTGTGGGGTCTTCAAATTAATTTTGGATACCTTTAAAGCACGTTCCATATCCAGGTTCAGAAAGTGCAGATGGCGACAACACATGCAGAGTGAAATGATTTGCTTGCCTGTAATTAAATCGTATCTCATATTTATGGAAAAGCCCTTGTGTATGTTAATAACAGGAAATGTTGAATGTTTTCTGTTGAGTCACTTCCCTGGGTATTTTAGACATACTAATGTATTGAAAAGTAACAACAATGCAATGATGCCAGCTTTAAAAATGGGCTCTCGCAGTTTGCAGCAGTCAGAGGATCCTCCACCAAGTCATTACAGCGCTTAGGTGGGTCCCTGAGACTGTGAGCATGGAGGGGACACGGGTGGGTGGGAGTGGCTCTGGCCACTGTGTGTCTCGGGGGTCTCGGCACCAGGAAGGTGGTGGTAGCAATCTTGTTCATGACTGAGGGCCTTGGTACTTGGCACAGAGGTGGTGCTCAACAGATTAAAATGAAGGAACAGATAATAGGGCTAATGGATAAGGGTTATATTTGTATAATGTAGAGTTTAATTAGTGAAGTTGCTTGGATGTATAGCTTCATCCAGATCCTGTTTACCAGAGGAGAATTGGAGAATTGAACTGAGTGACATAAGAGGCACATTTATGAGGTGACTAGATTTAGATCTAATGACTCACTGGGGTTACAAATCCATGTCAGGTTCCTAGAGCTGCCATAAAAATACCACATTCCGGGTGGCTTGAAACAATGAAAACTTGCTGTCTAAGAGTTCTGGAGGCCGGCTCCTGAGCTCGGGGTTGGCAAGGCCGTGCTCCCCATAAAATCTATCAGGAAATCCCTCCCTGCCTCTTTTAGCTTCTCATGGTTTCAGGACAGCCCTTACTGTTTCTTGGCCAGCAGCTGCCTAACTCACATCTCTGCATTAGTTGTCATGTGTGTTCTGTGTATGTCTGCTTCTAAGGACACCTGTCTCGTTGGATCTCATCTTTAATAATTAATCTGCAAAGGCCCTATTTCCAAATAAGGTCACCTTCCGATATACTAGATTTTGGGGTTAGGGCTTCAGTGCATCTCTCTCTTTCTCTCTCCCCCTTCCTCCCCCTTCCACGCTCTAAAAATCAATGGACAAAATAGTCTTAGGGTTAACAAAAAATTAATTAAAACACATACAAATACAGGTAATTGTGAGAACTGAAAACCTGGATTCAGCATGTCACCCTCTTCCCTCTCCCAGCCTGTGCTCTGGAGCCAGTTCCTCCTTGGTGGTAGGGGCAAGGTAACTATCCATCACTGGGCAGCTGTGAGGAACAAAGCTAGATAAGTCTGTATACAAAGTTTATATAAAACACAGCATCATTATATTAAGAGTATTACCATGAATAATATCTTTTATACTTGTATGTATTTACAGTAAAAGAAATATCTTCCACATGTCTTCATAGAGTTAGAAGTTACTGTGACTCTCCCTTCACCCCTGGGAGTTCCCAGATCTTTAGAGGAATCACAGATATACACCAGGGGAGGGCTCAGGAGAATTTCCAAATAGGCACCTGCTCTTCATAGGAGCACAGCCCCCATGACCTGAGCTGTTTGAAGTCCTTTGGAGGAAGGGATGACATACTTATCTTTGATCCCCTGTGCAGGGTTGTCAGGTACCAAGGCTCCTCTTCCCAAACTCAAATCCAGGGCATTCTTAAGGTACTTCAGAAGGATGGGAAGGCACCAGTCACACACTTTCCAAATCAGACCTTGAAAACAAACGACCCCCCCGCCCATTTCCATTTTAATGCCCTTTCCTTTTGTTTCTCAGTGTGACAATCACTGGACAATCCCAATTAAGAAGGGGGATTGTTCTGTGCAGGTAAAATGCACAATCCTCGTTGTCCTCTGAAGTATCTGAGAATGTAGCTTTCCTTCCTTAGTGTTCCTATAATTGTTGCAGCAATACTCTTCAGACTTGCTGTATCCCTGCACAAATTAAACAGAAACCAAATAGGCTGTGAGAAGTAAAGCAGCCCTTCAGAAATGCAAACCCTTCCTGTAGGAATATTAAAAGATTTCCAGTTTTTCCTTCAAAGCAGCATTGCTTTAGATGATAAAAAATAAGAGAGGTGGGATTTCTTCAACACTGTCATCTCTAAAAAGAATAGGGGAAAAGGCAACTTGATCTCAACTCCTCTCTACACTTCTGTTATGCTTTCTTCCCTATGTCAAAAGGAGTGACAGACTCAGGAAGGTATGTAAGTCCCCAGAGAAAAGGTGAACTGCCTGTCTTCGCAGCCAGAGGGATTCTGGGAAAGCAGCACAGACAAGGGGGATCCCTTATGGCCAGTGTCCTATCAACCCTGGGATGCCCTGGACCATGGAAAGGACCCCTCAGGCCACAATGGATGTGTCGTGAAGGAAGGGGGGAGGGGATATTGTGGACATGAACAGAAACTATGTTCATGCCTTCTTCTTGTTCCCGATATAGGTCTTCGCTGTCAGTGTTCTGAACTGGTCAGCCTCAGCCAAATTCCCAAGGTTGGGAGGTTTGGGATCAGCCATTTCTTATTCACCTGGGAACTGGAACTGCTGAGTCCTGCAGGGTGCTCATAAGGAAACTGTAAGTATATAACTTTTTTTTATGAGTTTTGTTGTGTTAGTGTATTTCATTCTAGTTCTTCTTTTATTGTCAGTTGGAATAATATAAAGTTTTCATATTTTTATTGTAGGAACCTATATTATATCAAGTTAATATTCTAGTTTTCCCTTTAGTTAGTATAGTCTTATATGGGTTAAAATATTTTATTTGTTATAACTAATTTATGTTAAGATTATTTTTACCTCTAAATTCTCGCCAAGTTTAGTATTATTAGTCCTGTATAAGTTCAAGTATATTTTAAAAATGAGGTATATGTTCATGGTTACAAAATGGGGATCTTATTTCCTCATAGTCTTGCTGTAGAACAGAAAGAATCACAATACTCCCCAAACTGCTAATAGAATGAAATGAAACTTCAGCAACACCCCAAATGGCAAAGACTAAAACCTGCCTTTTGAAAGGAGTGTGTGCAACAGAACTGGGTATCCCACAGGGCCGGGAGGAACGCTCTCCTTGCAGTTAATTAAAGAGTTTAAGATGCTTAAAATGCTATCAAGGTTGCTTTAGCAAAACTGGCATCAGAAAATTAGGGGCGTAACCCCGTGGCCTCACAGTCCTGTGTCCACACGGTGGTATCACGGGAGGTGGGGTTTTGGGCGCGTGGGACTCCCTCGTGTCCACCCCAGGCTCTGGGTGGGCCAGTTAGAGGGGACAACGCGCAGGGGGCTGCAAGCTCAGGGCCTGCGGCAGCGGGGCGGGGATGCGACAGGTGACCAAGGCCCACATGGTCCCCCGCGCCGCCCCTGCAGCATAGGGCTGTGAGGCAGACACACGACGATGGCGTCCCAGCGTGGCCTCACCTGCCAGCGCCACTGGGGTCGTTTCCCTGGTCACCGGTGACGCACAGCACAGAGGCAAGGAGATGCTGGCACAGTGTCCTCGCGACCCCCTGCTGTCCCTGCGGCTCAGGCCTGGAGCTGAGGCAGCAGGTGCCTCTGGCTGTTCCTCCAGGCGGGTGGCGGGGAGGCCGGGCTCTGGCAGGGCGAGAGCCGGGTGTCCGAGTCCTGGGAGCCCTGACCCACGACCTTCCCCGCCCTATCGCGCCCGTCCCAGCGTCCCTCAGCCACCCGGGGCTGCCCCTCGTGCCGCCCACCACACGCCGGGGACCCGCCTCCCGGAATGGTGACCGTGGCCTGAGCGCCCTCAACCCGCCGCCCCTCCCAGTCCTGCCTTTTAACCATAACCACTGCCCACCTCACCCGCGCGGGCGCCGCTCCGCTCCCGGCCCCATCGCCTTTGCCGTCTGCCCGCGGGGCGGCTGCTGTTCACGTGACCTCTGGCTAAAGGGCCACTCAGAGGGCAGTCCCCGTGTGTGCCCGTGAGAGGAGGGACTCGGACCTCAGCAGGCGCACGGGTAAGTGCGGGGCTTGAGGTAAGTTAGCTTCAGAGACACCCAAGCCACTGCACAGGAAAGGTCTGGGGCATTTTAATTTTATTTACTTTTTATTTTCTTTTTATTTTTTCATTTATGCCACGAAAGTATTTAATTTTAATTTTAAAAAATTATCTCTATTTAGATACTTTTAGAGCAGGCAGTAGAAACCCCCATATTATCCTTAGGTTTTCTTTTTGTGTGTGTATTTTTTTTTTTTAATTTTATTTTTGTTTAAAATATTACAGATGTCCCTTTTTCTCCCCAATGACCCAATCCACCCTGTCCCATCCCCCTCCTCAGTCCCAATCCCCACCATTGTCCATGTCCTTGGATTGGCATATATGCATATAAATTCTTTGGTTACTCTCTTCCCCTCCACCCTCTTCCCTCCTCCATCCCTCTGACATTCGTCAGTCTCATCTATGCTTCCACATCATTGAATCTATTATGTTCATCGGTTTTACTTTTTAAATGTTTCTATTGGTATTAGAGAGAAAGAGGGATTGAGAAATATAAATTTGAATATACAGTATTTCAATAAATTTTTTATATATAGGGTGTCCCAAAATAAATATACACACACTTTGAATAATTATAAAGGCTGTGTTTATGAAAACACATTTCATTTTCAAAATTGAGCTACCAGCTGTAAAAGTATGTAAACTTTTTTGGAACACCCTATATATGTAGGAAAAAGATAGAAGGAAGCCTGCTAGGATGGTAGCTGGTAGCATGGTGATAATTATTACGTTTCTCTCCATTTTGATATTTTCATGATTTTCAATACCAAATATATATTACTTAAAAAGTAAAAGAGTGGGTTATTTTCTGAAATTCCTATTTAACTTTGCTAATTTTACATTTAAAAAAATTGCCAAGTGTTGTTTCCACTAACTAAAATAATTTTATTATCGCTGGCAGAGAAGAGATTTACTGAATGCTCATATTTTATCCAGTTTGGACTCTCATTTAAAAAGTACCAACGATTTGATGGATAAATATTTCTTAAGTGACTCTATTGGAATTATAGTGGTGCAACAAAAACAAAATACTCTTCTGGTGGAAATAAAAATAAAACGTGACGAGTCACGGGCTTATGGGGAACTTGGGCTGTATATTGGATATGGTTCTGTATCTGATTGTAGTTTATTGTGATGTTGGGAGAATAACAGAAATTGTTATTAAAACAAGCTGCTAACGATGATTGTCAGCCTGGAGAAGAATTGGCTCAGGAGTCCTTAATGCCCTGCTTTTGGGAAGGGCCTTGGATAGTGTGAGCTCATTCCTCTCTGTCCCTGCAGAGGATGCCTAAAGGAAAACACGGAACAGATTTCCAACTTGGTGTCCAGGGGACGAGCCCAGCTCATTCATGACCCTGACAAGATGCAGAATAGCAAGAGCAGAGAAGCTAGAGAACTTTCCTCTTTCTTACACACTTTGACTTCACATCATTTATAGAAAAGAACACAACAGTTATGTGGCTGCTTTGTGAGGACATTGGCAGTGTTCCATGAAGTGTTTGGAAAATACTAAGTCAAGGTGTAAGATGTAAGAATGAGGATGGCCCTGGCTGGTTTGGTTCAGTGGTTAGGGCATTGGCCTTTGGACTGTGGGGTCCTGGGTTTGATTCTGGCCAAGGGCACGTACCTTGGTTGCAGGCTCTATTCCGAGCCCTGGTTGGGGCGCATGCAGGAAGCTACCAATCGATCTATCCCCCTCACATCCATGTTTCTCTCTCACATCGATGTTTCTCTCTCTCCTTTCCACTCTCTCTGCAAAGCAATGGGAAAAATATCCTCGGGTGTGAATTACAAAGAAAGAGTGAGGACAAGCAAATGTGTGGTGAGTTCATACAGTGCATACTACTCAGCAATAAGAAGGAATAAATTAATGATACACACAACAAACAATATGGAAGTATCTCAGAAACACGCAGTGAAAGGATTCCACAAAAGAGTCCATACTTCCTGGGAGTGTTCTGGGGTAAAGGTACTTTTCTATACGTTGATGGGGTTTGGTTACACAGGTGCACACAAATGTATATGTAAGATTTGTCACTTTCATTGTATGTAAATTTTACAGCAAATGTTGAACTCTAGTTAGTGATACCATGGTGCATTATTTACGTGGAAATGTATTGACAATTGCAGTTTAGTTTGAAATACATAACAAAATAGGGCTGATGAACAGATGGATCAAATGAGTATAGTATTGTCAAATGTTAATGTAGAACCTAGCTGGTGGGTATATGGGTGTTCACTGTAAAATTCTTTCCACGTTATTCTATGTGTTCATCCAAAAATATTGGGGAAAATATTAAAATTTTATTTCGTAAGGTTATATGGTATTTAAGAATATGATATTTAAAACAGTCTCTGTTTATTGTAGGTTGGTAGTTTGCTTTCAGGGAATCAATTGAAAGGAACTCTAGAAGCCAGTAAAAGGCGAGATATTTACCAAAGGTAAAGCATACGCGTTGCAATGAGCTGTGTTTACAGCATTGAAACTGTTTGAGGCATTATTTCTTTCCTTTTTTTTCTTTTTTATTAGTACAGTTAAAAACACTAATAATGAGAAAAATATTGAGGTAACAGTGAAATTTTCAAAATATATTTTAAAAGATTTCTTGCAGTTATCTATATCTATGTGGTCTAAATTTTGGAATGATAAGATTAGATTAAGGATTACAAATGTAAAAAAGAGGCAACTTAATTTACTTTGTATTCTGTATGTACCAAGTAGTGTGCTCTGCACTCTAAAACCTTTTGTTTTAATTTTATTTTTGTTTAAAATATTCCAGATGTGCCTTTCTCTCCCTAATGACCCATTTCATTCCATCCCTTCCCCCTCCCCAGTCCCTCTCCCCACCATTGTCCATGTTCTTGGGTTGTGCATATATGTGTATAAATTCTTTGGTTACTTTCTACTCCATCCCTCTGACATCCATTAGTCTGATGTATGCCTCCATGTCATTGAGTCTGTTCTGTTCATCAGTTTATTAAGTTGTTTAGATTCCACATATAAGTGAGATCATGTGATGTTTGTCTTTCTCTACCTGGCTTATTTCACTTAGCATAATTTTCTCCAGGTTGATCCATACTGTCCCAAAGGGTACGAGATCCCTCTTCTTTACTGCTGCATAGTATTCCATGGTGTATACATCCTATATCTTTTTTATCCACTCATCTACTGATGGGCACTTGGGCTGTTTCCAGATCTTAGCTATTGTAAACTGTGCTGCTGTTAACATAGGGATGCATATATTCTCTCTGATTAGTGTTTCAGGATTCTTAGGATACATTCCTAGGAGTGTAATAACTGGGTCAAAATGCAGCTCCATTTTTAATTTTGTGAGGAACCTCCATACTGTTTTCCATAGTGGTTGCACCAGTCTGCATTCCCACCAGGGTTCCCCTTTCTCCACATCCTCACCAGCATGAGTCACTTGTTGATTTGTTGATGGAGCCATCCTGACAGGTGTGAAGTGATACCTCATTGTGGTTTTAATTTGCATCTCTGTGATGATTAGCAATGTTGAGCATTTTCTCATGTGTCTCTTGGCCATCTGTGTGTCCTCTTTGGAGAAATGTCTATTCAGGCCTTTTGCCCATTTCTTAATTGCATTGCCTGTCTTCCTCTTGCTGAGTAGTATGAGATCTTTGTACTCTTTGGAAATTAGCCCCTTCAGATACATCCTTGGCAAATGTTTTCTCAGACCGTCGGGTTCCTCTGTATTTTGAGGCTGTTTTCTTTTGCTGTGCAGAAGCTTTTTAGTTTGATGTAGTGGTGTATGTTTATTTTTTCTTCTGTTTCTCTTGCCCTAGGAGATGTATCAGTGAAAATTCCACTGTGTGGGATGTCTGTGACTTACTGCCTATGTTTTCTTCCAGGACTTTTATGGTTTCATGACATACATTTAAATCTTTTGTACATTTTGAGTTTATTTTTGTGTATGGTGAAAGTTGGTGGTCTAGTTTCATTTTTTTGCATGTATCTGTCCAATTTTCCCAGCATCACTTATTGAAGAGACTGTCTGTACTCCACTGGATGCTCTTGCCTCCTTTGTCAAATATTTACTGACCATAGTGGTGTGGGTCTGTTTCTAGGGTCTCTGTTCTGTTCCATTGACCTATATGCCTGTTGTACCAATACCAGGCCGATTTGATTACGATGGCTTTGCAATACAGTTTGAAGTTTGGTAATGTGGTCCCTCCCACTATGTTCTTTTTCCTCAAGATGGCTGCAGCTATTTGGGATCTTTTTTGTTTCCATATAAATTTTTGAAATGTTTGTTCTAGATCTGTGAATTATGCTGTTGGTATTTTAATACGAGTTGCATTGAATTTATGAATTGCTTTGGGTAGTATGGGCATTTTAATGATATTAATTCTTCCAATCCATGAGCATGGTTTCTTCTTCCACTTGTTTAAATCTTCCTCTATTTCTTTTTTCAGTTTCACATAGTTTTCCAAGTACAGGTCTTTTACATCCTTGGTTAAGTTTATTCCTAGGTATCTTATTTTTTTAGTTGCAATGGAAAATGGTATTGTTTTTCTCTCTGAAAGTTCATTGTTGGTGTATAAGAATGCCATTGATTTCCGGATGTTGATTTTATATCCAGCTACCTTGCCAAATTCATTTATCAAATCTAATAGTATTTTCATGGAGTCTTTAGGGTTTTCTATGTACAGTATCATATCATCAGCAAATAATGGCAGTTTTACTTCCTCCTTTCCAGTTTGGATACCTTTTATGTTTTCTTCCTGTCTGATGGCTGTGGCTAGGACTTCTAGTACTATGTTGAATAAGCATGGTGAAAATGGACTTCCCTGTCTTGTTCCTGTTTTTAATGGAAATGGTTTTAGTTTTTGCCCATTGAGTATGATGTTGGCTGTAGGTTTGTCATACATGGCCTTTATTATGTTGAGGTGTGTTCCCTCTATTCCGACTTTGCTGAGAGTGTTTATCAGAAATGAGTGCTGGGTTTTGTCAAATGCTTTGTCTCCATCTATTGATATAATCATATGATTTTTGTCCTTCATTTTGCTTATGTGATGTATCACATTTTTTGATTTGTGGATGTTGTACCAACCATGCGTCCCCGGAATAAATCCCACTTCGTTGTGGTGTATGATCTTTTTAATGTATTGCTGGATCCAGTTTGCTAGTATTTTAGTCAGGATTTTAACATCTATGTTCACCAAGGATATGGGCCTGTAATTTTCTTTCTTTGTAGTGTCTTATCTGATTTTGGGATTAGGATGATGCTTGCCTCATAAAAAGAGTTTGGGAATTTTCCCTCCTCTTGAATTTTCAGCTCAAAATAGGGGACACTCCTATGTATAGGAGATGCTTGATCTGCTCTAAAATACTGTTGCATGTGATCATCCTCGTAGTTGTTTTTTTGCAGAATTGAGGCACTTAATGAAAGAGAGGAAGGTGATTTTTCTGAAGAAGATGAAGAGAACGATGACAAAGAAAGTGAAGAAAGTGGGTAAGAGGATGAGGAAACAGAAGAGGAAGATGAAGGGAAAGAGGAACATGACTCTCAGCAACAGGAAGTAAGTAACGAGTGCACTGCTGTTGGAGACCTGACTGCAGCAGGCTGGGGACATTATGTTTAAGGCACGTAACAACAGTGCTGGAGCCTAACCTTGGGATCAACTTGCACACCTAACAGGATGTGGAGACTACCCATATACCTGCGTTACATATTCCTGATGCCAAGCTGTTTAAGTACATTAGTCATATTAATGATTTAAGAGGCAGTAGTCATGTGAAATTCTTATCAAGGTCACATGGTAGTAAAATGGTAAAAGAGTAATACTCTTCTACTTTTTATTTTATATATTTGTTATTCTTTAAGACTTTATTTTTTGAACTGTATTTTTTTCAATTACAGTTTACATTCAGTATTACTTGGTATTAGTTTCAGATGTACCACATAGTGGTTAGACAATCATGTAATTTCAAAGTGGCCACCGCAATATTTCAGGTACCCACCTGGCACTGTACATTATTATCATATTATTGACTATATTCCCTATGCTGTACCTTACATCCCTATAACTGTTTGTAACTATCACTTTGACTTCTTAATCCTATTTCACATATTTCACCCATCCCCCAAAACTCCTCCCTCTGGCAAGAATCAGTCTGATCTCTGTGTCTATGAGTCTGTTTCAATTTTGTTTGTTTATTTATTTTATTCTTTATATTCCACATGTAAGTGAAATCATAGGGTATTTGTCTTTCTCTGACTTATTTTGATTAGCACAATACTTTCTAGGTCTATCTATGCTGTCCCAATTGGTAAGATTTTCTTTGTTATGGCAATATTCTGTTGTATATATATATATTCTGTTGTATATATATATATTCTGTTGTGTATATATATGTACTACAGCTTTTTTATCCACTCATCTGTTGATGGGCACTTGGGTTGCTGCCATACCTTGGCTATTGTAATAAACATAAGGTGCATATATTCTTTTAAATTAGTGTTTTGGGTTTCTTCGGATATATACCCAGAAATGGAATTGCTGGATTATAAGGCAGTTCTATTTTTAATTTTTTGAGGACCGTCCATACTGTTTTCCACACCGGTTGCACCAATCTGCATTCAGACCACCAGTGCCCTAGGGTTCCCTTTTCTCCACATGTTCACCAACACCTGTTGTTTCTTGATTTATTAAGGGTAGACATTCAGACAGGTGTGAGCTGATATCTCATTGTGATTTTAATTTGCATTTCTCTGATGATTAGTGACTTTGAGCACCCTTTCATATGTCCATTGTCCATCTGTATGTTCTTTTAGAAGAAGTGTCTATTCAGGGCCTTTGCTCATTTCTTAAGTGGATGGTGTTTTGGTGTTGTGTCATGAGATCTTTATAAATTTTGGATATTAACCAATCAGATGTATTGTGAATATATTCTTCCATTAGTGGGTTGTCTTTTTATTTTGTTAATAGTTTCCTTTTCTGTGCAAAAACTTTTTAGTTTGATGTACTCCCATTTATTTAATTCTTATGTTTCCCTTGCCCACAGAGATATATCAGAAAAATTATCGCTATGAGAAATGTCCGAGACTTTACTACCTATGTTTTCTTCTAGGATTTTTATGGTTTCAGCTCTAACATATAAGTCTTTAATGTATTTTGAGTTTATTCTTGTGTATTGTGTAAGAAGGTGTTGTAGTTTCCTTGTGTTTCATGTATCTGTCCAGTATTCCCATCACCATTTATTGAATAGACTATCCTTACCTTATTGTATGTTCTTACCTCCTTTGTCATATCTTAATTGACCATGTAGTCATAGGTATGTTTCTGGGCTTTCTACTCTGTTCCACTGATCTATGTGTCTGTTTTTATGCCAATACCATGCTGTTTTGATTAATATAGCCTTGTAGGATATATTCTTTTTTTAAAAAAATTATTTTAATGATTTCAGAGGGAGGAAGGGGGAGGGAGAGAGAGAGATTGAAACATCAGTGATGAGAGAGTCATTGATTGGCATCCTCCTGCATGCCCCCAACTGGGGATCGAGCCTGCAACCCAGGCATGAGCAGTGACCAGGAATAAAACTGCAATCTGGATCATAAGTCAATATTCAACAGCTGAACCACACCAGCTGGGCTTCATTTGGAATTTATTTTTGTGTATGGTATACCAAGGTGGTCTAGTTCCCTTTTTTGCATATATATGTCCAGTTTTACCAACATCATTTATTGAATAGACTATCTTTAACCCATTGTATGTTTTTGCCTCCTTTGTCTAATATTAATTGACTATAAAGATGTGGGTTTATTTCTGGGCTCTCTATTCTGTTTCATTGATCTATATGTCTGTTTTTATGCCAGTACCAGGCTGTTTTTAGTGCTATGGCTTGCAGTATAGCTTGATATTAGGTAGCATAATTACTCCAACTTTGTTCTTTTTTTCTCAAGATTGCTGTTGGCTCTTCTGAGTCTTTTGTGATTCCATATACATTTTGGAATATGTGCTCTAGTTCTGTGAAGTGCACCATTGTTGTCTTGGTAGGAATTCCATGGACCCTATAGATGGCTTTGGGCAGATGGACATGTATATGGTGCCAAGTCCTCCTCTATCATGTAATGAGAACCTTTGCTCTTAAATGAGCACAAGTGTGGTTATTGTTCCCCCTCTTTTGATAAGTTTGTCTATTTCTACACACCTTGTGTTCTACCTATAGGGGATTCTCAAGTGTCTGATTGTTTTGTTACTCCTACCTAACGTCCCCAGTTGAAGCTGCCATAATGAAGCATTTTTCATTTCCTCTGAGAGCATGAACTATTTTATTGTCACTTTCTAAGAAAACTAAGCCCAGGAGTGCATGTATTCTCAGAATGCTCAAGTGTTTATGTGGGTAAGGCTGGGTGAGAATGCAGGATGAAGAACATCTCATCCACACAGCCAGGAGTTTAATCCACTCCCGATATGATATAACATTAAAGGTTTGAGACTTAAGACACTCAATGCAGTTTCCCTGGCATGGCAGCTCTACTCCATTTTAAAGAGGCTACATTTATTATTATTTTTTTACAGACTGTAATTTGAAAGGAATCCACACGTAGTGTGTTGAAGGTTTCTGAGCTGGAGTAATCAGGAGCAGAGAGATGGGATGTGGGAAAATGAGAATATTCGTTAGTAACAGCAGTGGCCCAGAATGACTGGAGCAAGTTGTGAGTCAGGGAACAAGAGACGAGACAAGCCCTGGTGAGTGCTCAGTTGATTGGAGCATCATTCCATATCCCAAAAACATTGCAGGTTCACTTTCTGGTCAGGGCACATGTCTGGCTTGAGAGTTTGATCCTAGTTTGGGGCACATGCATGGGCAAATGTCTATGTTTCTCTCTCACATAGATGTTTCCCTATCTCTCTTCCTCTTCCTCTAAAAATCAATAAAAGCATATCCTTAGGTGAGGATTTAAAGAATTTTAAAAAAGAGAGAACGATGAGCTGAGAAAAGAATGATGAAAGCCAGGACTCTGACTAATGAATTTGAAAAGGCCTGGCAAACAAGCATCTTTCTGAATTTAAATTTTAAGGTTCAAGATAACCAGTTTTTAAGATTTTATATTATTTTCAATGCCCATCCATATTATGCGTTTGGGTTCATGGCTGTGGGATACAAATACTCCAAACAATAAGTGCCCAAAGGCCTAGTCAGCCTCCTAACAGAGTTCTGAACTGCACTAATATGTGCCAGAGGCACGAAAACAACAGTGTTTGAAACAGCATGCCATCCACAGGCCATCTGGAAAACACCGTTCATGCTTTTATCGTTTTAGTTTATCTAACAGCATCATCCACAGTAAGTTCCTTGAGGTATAAGTGCATTCAAAATCTTCGCCGAGTCACAAACAGCTCCAAGCCTGCAGGTGGTGTAATCATATTGTGACTAGTGACGAGACCAGGAAAGATGTCAAGTCAGAGCTGGCAGAGCACACACCACACCCGCGACTGGGACACACAGGCCTCCTACTCCTCCCAAGACACTGGGATTCCCCTCCTCTTGGTTGGTGAATTGGACAGAAAGGTCAGTCCCCCCCCACCCCCCAACACACATGGCTGCTTCTGCTAAAGACATACAGGAAGGAAAGGAGAAAGCTTCAGGGAACAGGAAGGCCTCGTGTCACCCACACGGCCAGACCCTCAAAATAAGGGACAATCTCTGAGCTTCTGGAAAGGGATGTGCTCAGAAGTGGTGCAGACTTGGTCCTGTCAAACTCCCTCCAGACTTGGAGGTAGAGGAAGATTCCTGACAGTGTCTTGGTCAACTCAGGCTGCTCTAAGAAATTCCACAAAGTATGTGGCTTAAACAGTAGGCCTTCCTTCCTCACAGTGTTGGATGCTGGGGGTCCAAGACCAAGGTGGTGGCAGATGGCGTGTCTGGTGAGAACCTGCTTCCTTGCTTGCAGATGGCCATCTCCTGGTGTTCCTCTGTGGCTAAGACCAGAGGGAGGGCTCTAGTTTTTCCTCTTCTTAAAGGGCCCTAATTCAATCCAGGGGTCACCTTCATGACCTCATATATACCTCACCACCTTCCATATACCCACCTCCAAGCACCACCACACGGGGATTAAGGATTCAGCAAGTGAATGTTGGGGACACAGGCGTGCCATGTACAGAACAGAGGAACAAGCTGCTCAAGAGGGAGTAGCGGGAAGTGATTCTGTTACCTCCCTTCAGTATCTGCTTGGCAGTTACAGATCCAGCCTGGGTAAGGACAGCCTCCATCTCTGAGAAGTCACATTTCATCACCCCCTTGGACGGTGCTGGGCAGGAAGCAGAGGTGCACAGAAAGGAGGGCAGCCTTGAGCTCCTTCTCCCAGTCATAGCAGGAAAAAATATCATTTTTGCATTTTCCCATAGTTAAGCTTTCAATCAGGAAACTGCTTTTTAAATACATGAACATGAAGCTGAAAATCATGAGAGTAGTAGTTAATGAGTATTGGCATCTTAAACAATTTACCAAATTCATAATCATGCTCTTAGGCTCATGGTTGCCAGAGGAGAGGAGGGTTGGGGGCTGAGTGAAAGAGGAAGGGATTGAGAGTACAGATTAGTAATTACAGAATAGTCAGTGGCTGTAACCTACAGCACAGGAATGCAGTCAGTTACACTGTCATTATTATGTACAGTGTCAGGTGGGTGCTGGAAGTATCGGGGGGACCACTTTGTAAAGTATACGATTATCTAACCACTGTGCTTTACACCTGAAACTAATACAAAATAAAAAATGTAAACTGTAATTGATATATAAAATTAAAAAACACCAATAACACTGCTTCTCTAATCTGTGCCCGGTGTTCAGTAACTTTCAAATTGATCACAGCTTTTTGTGGGCATCAGACTTACAGAGTAAATCATCATTTGTACTTTGCTGTTGATGTTCCTACTGAGCAAAGCTCTGTCTTATAGGTCAGATAAGTAATGGGGCAAATTCATTTAACACGTACATGGACCTATAACATAATCCAGACTCTTCTAGAAGTGCACAGGGGTCTGTCTGGGAGTCCTTTACAAGTGACAGCCTAGGAGTTGACTGCAGTGTCTGGAGAAGACACACGCAGTACTGGCACCTGCCTCGGGTACAAGATAAGGAAAGGTCCCAGGTAGCAGTGCTCTGTCACAGGAGGTAATATTCATAATAAGGAATATTATTATGAATGTTACCTCCTGTTCAGAACATCAGCCCTACCCCACTCCTGTCTTAGGGGATCTTACAGAACTCAGCTTAGAGCATTGCCAGTTGGGTTTCTCAAGGTGTCACCAGCTACTGGGATAAAATCAAGCTGTTTAGATTGTGCCATCTGCCAGGGACACTGTCAAACTCCAGCTCTCCATGGTTCCCTGCACAAGGCCCCTGCTTCCCCATCTTCCTTTGGAGCAGGTGAATCTTTTTCTGCTGTGTGATGAACCCTGCCTTTCTCCCCCATCAAGTGGCAGCTGGGTGACCCTGGCCTTCCCTTCACCCCTCACAGAGCTTTCTGATGCTGGCGGACCAAGGCAGGGCTCTGGACTGTGGTTGTCCTGAGTGGGGGGGAGCACTTCGCCCAAAGCTGGGCACTGCTTTCTCCAACTCAAACAAAAGTCTCTGCAACCACTGTGGAAACAGTGTGGAAACACTGTGGACTGCCTTATGATGCAGCCATTCCACTTCTGGGACTACATCGAAGGAACCCAAAACACTAACTTGAAGTAATATGTGACCCCTATGGTCATTGCAGCGTTATTTACAATGGCTGAGATTTGGAAGCAGTCCCAGTGCCCATCAATAGACAAGTGGATAGCAGACTCTCTCGGTCCATATGTACAAAGGAACATGACTTGGCCATGAAGAGTTATGAAACCTTACCATTGGTGACAGCGTGAATGGACCTAGAGGGTATTGTGCTAAGTGAAGTAGGCCAGAAAGAGACAAATGCCATGTGGTGTCACTTATATATGGAATCTAATGAACAAAATAAAATTTGGGGTAAAAGGGTCTCTGGCTCTAAGTGCCCTCCTTCCTAACATTCTTTCTTAGACCCTGCCCAGTACTTTGTCTTCTGAACTGGACTCAGGAGCCCTGAATATCTAGCCTGAGAAACAAGAGCAATGACCAAGGTGACCAAAGGTTATTTCTCCTTTTGCATCCCTGGTGCCTCTTTCCTTTCTGTTTCCTCTCCAGTTCTCACGTGCTGCCTCTATGCATGTCCAGGTGTGGGCTTAGTGAAAAGTGAATGAGTTTATCACAGTGTGGTGAGTAATTGTCTAAACATCTGGAACACAGGCAGACAAGTTTTGTGGCAGAAGAGGTTTGGGAGCACAGGTGTCCCAGGGAAGGGCAGGAGTGTGCACTCTTCCTGCTCTCCCAGGACTGCACCAAGGAGCTCTGAGCTCCTCACCCAGTCCCCAACGGGACCCTGGCCAAACTCAAGGGGCCGAACATTAAAGGACTCAGAACTTCAATCTGTGCTCCAGGGAAACTTGGCTCTCCCCAGATCATTTCCTCCTGCAGCCTGATGTCTTCCTTTGTGTTCATGTATTAACATTTCTGATTGATAATTTCCATTCATGTGGAAATAAAATACTTATATCCTTTAAGATTTAATCAATTATCATTATCAAATTCACCTCTTCTTTTCAGAGTAATAGTTTGATTTAGATATGTATTCAATATGCAGGGGTGGGCAAAAGTAGGTTTACAGCTGAACTAAACAGTACAAGGATAAATAAACAAGAATACACTGTGTTTGGTGTACTCAGAACTGTAAACCTACTCATGGGCTCTGCATATGAATTTGCTATGCTTACATCTTGGTTATTTTCCTTTCATTCTTGTCTAGTTTCTCTTCCTTCATTTCCTGAATTAATGTTGAGCCTTCTCTTAGTCATTTGTATTTCAGAGTTTAGATAGTGATTTTGAATGCATGAGACAATATTTGAAAAGACAAATGAACTTGCATCTAATTTTCAGACAGTTAGTCTATAGTAGCATTGCCATGAAACCATTTTCTTTATGCATTTGTTTAAGGAAAAGATTAAATGTCATTTGAGGACACAAACTTGGGATTGTAAATGGTATTATGCACTTTTAAATAGCTCTTTTAATATTTCCAAAATCCTAACTTATTATCACATTATAATTTGATCCCCTGAGAAACAGAGGGGACAGTTGGCATATCATTTCTTTGTGGACAGTAAGGTCCGCATGGGAAGGGAACTGCCCATCCCTAAGTCATATGGTTGTATGATGGCAGAGCTGTACTTTCCAAAAACCACTTTGCCTTTGCCTCCCAGGGTCAGGGTTGTTTCACCTGAACCCTAGGGAACTAAAACTCAAGCCTACATGCTCACGAAGAATTCTCTGCCAGTGATGTCTGCCACTTGTGAATTTACTACTAGATTTCAAATATATGTAAGGTTATGATTGATAAAAATGTGTATTTAAAAATATCAAATTCAGGGAAGACTTTTTAAAATCCTCACCCAAGGGTATGTTATTACATATTTTAGAGAGAGTGGAAAGGAGAGGGAGAGAGAGAGAGAGAAAGAGAATCATCGATATGAGAGAGAAACATTGATTGGTTGCCTCCCATACACACCCTGACTGGGGATTGAACACGAAACCTAGGTATGTACCCTGACCAGGAATCAAACCCAGAACCTTTCAGTCTATGGCATGATGCTCCAGTCAAGTGAGCCACACCAACCAGGGCACAGAACCAATTCTTATGAAATAAAACCTTATATTACTCTAGAATTTCTGCATACCTGGGTCCAAAAGACAGCTGAGTCATTGGGAGTTCATGGAACAGCTTGACAACTTTGAGGTGACTGGATGAGATATAATGTATGCAGCATGCTCACCACTGTGCCTGACTTGCACTCACTCCTCTGTGGTTTCTGTCTGCCTGGCCTTCTTTTCCACAGCATTGATCTGTATTTTGTCTAACATAGCTCTAGGCTCATCAGTTTTGCATCATTTTTCTGAAATGTTGGCCCTAAAATTTGGAAGCAGGGAGTTTAAAATTTTAGCACCCAGTTAATATCTCACTGGAATGAGTTCATATATTCAACTGTTATTGAAATTTTGATTTGTGTAAGTATAAAAGAAATAATTTTCAATATATCAAGATTCTTTAAATGACATGTGAAAGGTTAATTCGGTGGTGCGGGCAGGGGAAACAATTCATGAACACCCCAATATGTGGTTTACAAACATCTCGATAACTACTGCCAGTTGACTTCCAGAGGGAACTGTTGCTATACGCCTGTCCAGTGTCACTGACAGGATACCTGTTACTCCTGAGAATTTCCTGTTTGAGCTCAGCTCTGAATCTTTGTATGTTCCTTCTAGAGCAGACTGGAAGTTTTAGAATATTTGTCAAATATATATAATAATTATTATTATCATTATTAATTCTTATTTGGCAAAGCTTCCCAGGTAATTTTCAAGCATATTAAATAGGCCTAATTGGTTTAAAAACATAGGAGAGAGGATGAATCCTTGAGGTATTTCAGGGCCCATTGTAATAACTCAAAGTCATTTGTCTGTTTAAAAAAGTCTTTTGAAATTTAAACTTTGGGAAGGCTGTTAAATATACTTAACCAAAAGTTTATATTATAAATCTTTTGTAAATCTAGGTAAAACACAGGTATATATATTATGGTAATAACTTTAAAAGATATAATTAAACTTAAATCGGTTTTTTATATTAAACATTTTGTATAGACCATATGATCCTATTTAATTCATATAAGTATTTAATCTCTGTAGGCCAATATAACATTATATCCTAGCGGTGCCATCCAGAGGCAGAAAACACACTACATATCACATACAGACAAATACACGAAGACCATATGCATGATTTAAATTATTAATTTTTGTAGAGAAGACATAAGATCTTCCCCTTGCCTTTGATAACTTTTAAGAAGGCTAGAAAAGGGGAGAGAAGTTCCTAAATACCAAGCGGGAAGACCTATTGAGACTTTCAATGTAAGAGTCAAGGACTGTGAATGAGCAGTGGAAATAAAGAAAGTCTAGGCTTCAATCGAAGGCCTTAAGCAACAGGAGAGAGCCTGGGCAGGGCTGCTTTGGAAACTTACAAGTCAGAGCCCTAGTGACCTAAGATGTGACATGACAAGAGTGGGGCTGTTAGAAATACGAGGAGAGAAGGGGTCCCTTCAATATCAGGGGTGATCAGGTCCTGGCTCACTGGGCCCCGTCACCCAGGTGTCAGTCATGTGGGCTGGTGACTCTGTGTCCAGAGGGCAGATTTCTTTCACTTCCACATTGATGACGTGTGTCTCCATAAAGGACTTACTCCATAGCTGGACAGGTAAGTTTTCCCCACACTGACAAGTGGGAGAGAAAGTGCAATGAAAGCAACTCTAGGTCCACCAGAGAGAAATTAGGTGGAGGAGGGGACTGGGGCCTGACTGGGGTCCTCCGTCAGACTTCAAACTTTCATAAACTTTCACAATCTTCACAACCTTTTACAAACATTTTACCCATTCAGAAATAACCATCATTAGACAACTTAATTTCAATCCTTGTCCTGAAAATATGTGTTTTTATATTTTGTGCCTTCTATTATTAAATTCATATAATGTTCCCCATTTAATTTGAATTCTTAATTTTTAGAAACCTTAATTTCCCAATGATAACCAAAAAGTAAACAACCAGCATTTCTCAGATTGACATGTATGAATACACTTAAACATACTCTTATTTTCAAGCACACCTTTAAAAAAGCACAAGACATTACATCAACAGTTCCAAATCCATTGAGATTTTGTGTGATAAAAGCTAAAAGCAGGTGAATTTAAGTTGTCTAGCAATCAATGTTTCAGTATTTCATGTTATTTTAAAATATCTAGATGTTTCATAACTTTTATTATTTAACCCAGCAATGCTCCAAAGCTTTTAAGTTACCAAAGACTTTGGAAAATTAAGAAAAGGCAGGAGGAGGAGCAGACAGGCCTGGCAGGCAGCTTGTCCCCAGAGCTGCAGCTCCTAGGCCTCCTGCACTTTGGATTTAAAGCTGACACTTCTCTCCTTTACCAGGGGAGGGTGGCACTCCTCCCTGTTTGCAGCTTCTGCAGATTGTGCAACTCCGGTCTTCTGGGAGAGTTTGGAGCATTTCAGAGACTTATTTTTATAAGTTTTTCTTTAATTATATTATCTGGAGGCTTAGGAAGACATGACTAAAAATGAGATTCTTGAGGCTGCAGTTGGGGGGTTGAGTAGCCTTGAGGATCCCCATCCCCCAGGGACCAAACAGGTTTTGGAAGAAAGGGGTCCTGGCGAGTGGGTGAGAGCAGGGCAAGCAGTCTAATAAAATAAAAGTGTAATGGGTTTACCTGTCACATCAAAGGTCACCTATGGCTCTGTCCCTTCATAGATGATGTTCTTAGTGGGGGGCCAACTGGATCGTTGGGTCCCGTCAGTTCAAGGCCATGTGTGGTTAGGTTCTCGTCCCGGGGACCCCCAGACCCCAAGACAGTCCACCTTCCAGTGACCGAACTTGTGACAGAGGGGGCATGGCCGTTGAGGTGACATATGGCTTAAAGCTGAGCTGCTTGTTGCTATAGGATGGCTTTCTTGCTTTTTCTATGCCCTGTTTCGGTTGTTAAAAACTGGAAGTTATTTCTACCAGTTGGTCAGCGGGAGTCTGGGGTCCTAAGGCTAGTTTATATAATTTTCTTTTGATATCTGGGGCTGTCTGCTTGATAAAATGCATCCCCAAAGTGCTCAGCTCTCATAACAGACGCAAAGGACTCCTCTAACAGGCTTTCTACTTATTACACCCTTAGGGAGAACATGCTAAGGTTTGGGTGGTAATGAGTCAGCTTCTGATAGTAGCAGGACTGCTAAGTAAGTGTCTCACTCCAGGTGCCTGTGGTTTTGAAGTAAAGAAAGGGTTAAACCCAGGTGGCTGCTCTGTGGAGGGGGGGTGGTGAGCTCAGAAGAAGGCAGATCAGGGGTTTCTGGAGGTTCTAGGGGCCTGGAGGTGGAGGCACAAAGGATGTGGCAGGAGGAGCGGATTTCAGGGTAGTGGTGGAGCTCAAGAAAAGGGCTGAACATAGGGAACCTCAGGCCATTTCCCTAGGCGGCATTATTAGCTATGTCCTCAGTTCACAGCTAATGATTTAACTACATTTATAAATTTGTTTCCCATTTGGATCATATTTTGAGGTATATTATTTTAAATCTCATCATGCTTCCTGCAAATGAAGACTGTTAGATTTATGGGATAGGTTTTACAAAAGAAATTGATTTAGGTGGTTATGAAAAAGAAGATCTTAAAGTGGGATTTTTTTCATTTTTGTTCTTTGACTATAAGTAATTTCATAGTATTTATTGGAGCTGGATAATTAATAAAAATGTTAATCAGTACTTTTTTCACCTCTCTCATAAGTCCAAAGATTTCATTTACTTAATAATTCAAATTTATTTTAAATTAAAATTTAATTTACCAAAGTACAACCATTACTGGTTTAGAAAATGATTAAAACACTTTTATCTCATTGATTGATGGCAGAAATGTTTAAATTCTGTTCTGAGGTACCAGCATATTTGTTCTCTAAATGTCTTTCTTGCATGTGCTAATTTAATACTCCTTAAATGGAAAGCTATGTACAAAATCTTTTTGTTAAAACATTTTCCAGCCCTAGCCAGTTTGAGTGGTTAGAGTGTCAGCTCTCAGACTGGGGGGTCCCAGGTTCAATTGTGGCCAGGGGCACGTGCCCTGGTTGCAGGCTCAATCCCCTGTCCAGGTCTGGGTGCCTTGTGGGAGGCGAGCAATTGATGTGTCTCTCTCACATCAATGTTTCTCTCTCTCTCTCTCTCTCTCTCTCTCTCTCTCACTCTCTCTCTCTCTCTCTCTCTCTGTGTCTCCCTTCCACTCTCTGAAAAGCAATGGAAAAAATACATATTCCAAATATACAGGTTTATTTTTTTCATTTTTCTTTCCTATAAGTTACATATTAGTTACTATTCTATCACATTGTTCTGCAGGCAGTTGACTGGTGGAGTTTAGCTGTCCTGATGGATGAACTGCTAACCGGAGCATCCCCTTTCCCTGCCGATGGGGAGAATTCCCAAGCTGAGATACTGGGCAACACTTAGCAAAATAAAGTGAGTGTATTGTTGCCTCAAAGGAACTGATCACATTTCTGTAATTCGGCTGATGGAAAAAAATAATTTTAAAAAATGGGGATAGACAAAATTAGGTTTCTGTGGTTAATTTCCATTAATAATCATGTAGAAAGTAGATATGTAAGCTTTATATTTTGTGTCCAGATAGGCCTTAAGTTTCATAGGGAGAGTGTCATGATTTTTGCATGTTTCAAAGCACTTGGCATTGGGCCCAAACCGCTGTACATTTGGAATGTGGGGTGAAGGGCAGTTTAGAATGCGGGGCGAAGAGCGGTTTAGAATGTGGGGTGAAAAGCCGTTTAGAATTTGGGGCACAGAGCTGTTTAGAGTTCGAGGCGCAGAGCCGGTGGGCACAGAGGTGTGCACAGAGCCGGTGGGCGCAGCGACTGGACGCAGCCTCGGGATGGATGTGACCGTCTCAGAGCTCATGGAGCTCTTCCTGCAGAGCCCGCTGGTGACCTGGGTGAGTGCCCCTGGCTCCCAGCCCGTGTTGGTGCCCGGGCTACTCTCTCACCCCCCTCGGGTCACTGCAGACCTGACCCGCTGGGGTGGGGGCTACGGGTGGCAGGCAGTCCGGGGACTCAGGGGTCTTAGCAGGTGTTCCCAGCTGGGGTCCGGACAGTGGCCTGGGGTCCGGAGGTGTTTCCAACTCTGGAGCCAGTGCTCCCTGTGCAGGACCCTGCGGTGCCCCAGCCCTGGCCTGTGGGTACACCTGTCCCTACCAGGGTGCTGGGCTGCCAGTCCAGGAGTGGACAGGGTCGATGTGGTCGCCGTGGCCCCTGTGGATTGACCACCCAGGAATAGGACTCACTCTCCCCAAATATCCTCGTGTAGTTAGTTTTTGAACCCAAGACCAGCCCTTGAATGGCAGTGATGGGTGGGATTGGGGGTCTCAGAGTGGGAATGTGTACAGTCTGGGGTGGGCACAGTGACTTCCAATAGATCAGAGACATGAGAAATTTGTTGAAAAGTTCCCTTTACTTTTGTTTTTCCCCTTCTGGGTGCTGGAGAAAAGTGGGAGGAAGGTGTCCCTCCTGCTGCCTCCTGTCTGTTGCCTGGAGAAGGAAGTGAGGGGGCCCTGGGGAAAGGGGGCCTTGCGCCTACTGAAGCGTGGGTGGGCGTTGGGGGACCCCTTCAGCCCACAGGCCTGTGGTTGTCTGGAGAGCTTTAGGATGTGCACGGGGTGACTTGTGCTGCCTTTCTCCCCAACCCCTCGCAGGTTCAAACTTTGGACCCATTCCAAAGCGGCAACTGCGACAACTTGAATTTCTACATGAAACTGGTGGATGGCATCTTTCTGAACCAGGTCATGCTACAAATGTAAGTTGTCTACGAAAGTGTTGCTTTAAGGGTGTAGAAATGGGACCTGCGGTTGCTATGGGAGGGTCTTTCCACTGGCCCAGGGGTGTCTCAGTCCGAGTGCCTTTGCTGCCACTCCTTGGGGCGAGAAGAGCTCCAGGACAGTGGGCTGGCAGCTTGTTTGGTGACGGGAATTTGGAATTGAAGGACTGTCAAACACTTGGTGTAGGTGGTGCAATTAACTTCCAACTCGGGTACTGAATGTGCTTTAAGCAATGAAATTAAAACAAAAACCTTTTGGGGATCCAGGAAGAGTAACAGACAGTGTCTGGTTACAGAGGAGTCGGTGGGTCAGGAGCATCTGTGAGGGACTAAGGTCTCGCTCTCAGAAGCCTGTGATTAGATTCTAAACGACATATCTATTAGCTTTGGCAGCACTGCTCCAAAACCATTGGCGAAAATGAGTTTTCCTGAGGTCGTCCCCTGGATGTTCCAGTTCTGGTTACCCCCCCCCCATTCTGTTAGACCCTGAAGATTACTGGATTCCATTGGTGCAGTGATGAGTGAAACTTCAACCTGCCCTTACCCAAGCCCAGGACTGTTTAATTAAGGAAATTAGTAGTGTCCCCAGACTTTCCATTCAGCTTTTACACCCAGGCAGAGGCAGAACAAAGGCCGGGCACTGTTTCTTTCTTCCCTGACCTTTTTTTCTTTTTTAAATATATCTTTTATTGATTTCAGAGAGAGGAAAGGAGAAGGAGAGAGATAGATAGAAACATCAATGATGAGAGAGTCATTGATCGAGCCCACAACCCGGGCATGTGCCCTGACTGGGAATCGAAACCCCATCGCCTGGATCCCAGGTCGAAGCTCAACCACTTAGCTATGCCCGGCAGGGCTCTTCCCTGACCTTTGGAATTCCTGAAGCTTTTACCACTTGCCTGTAAATCAGGAAAGCCTGCTGGCCGTTCCTTTGAGAAATGCCAGTTCATTGCCAGTTCACATTTGGCCTGAGGCTAAATTCAGTGAAGGGCCTCTCGCACAGTAAATGTTGGGGTTCTTTTGCAGTGTTGTTGCAGTTAGCTGCTGCCTTCAGAACTGATGGGGGAAGCAGAGGTGGTCAGAGCCCGGCCCTACCCTGGGTGCATGTAGTGTGTTTTAGGTGCAGCCAGCATCCCGGTGTGTGCTGAGGCCCTTTGGCTCCTGGCACAGTTGGGGTGGTCCCATCTGACCTAAAGGAAAGCTGAGGTGACAGTAACAGCGAAACAGAAAAGCCCTGCATGTTCTCTAAGTTCTGCTATGTTAAGAAGCACATGTGTCACTTTATGAAATTTCTCAGCACCGTTATCACAGGGCTGGGGACAGATGGAACCGTGAACACAGCCCTCATTTGAATTAGATATCCTTGTCTGTGTCTTGGGACAGTCATGTTGGGGGGATGGCTTTGTCACGAAAAGCAGGAGATGTGGCAGCTAAATGGTCCTATTGAGCCCGTTCTCTTCAGATAGGAAACCTTCTTTTGACACAGAATTTTGAGAAATATCCTTCACATATACAGATGAGTGGAATTATAAGTCACTTGATTCAGATTTCTAGTCTCATCACGACCAGACTAGACTTTTGCCTGGGAGCGGAAAGTAAAAGACACTTTTGGGGCTTCCCACATCAACTACTGTTAGCATTTCTTGTAGGCTGCTCTGGGCACCATAGAGTGCCCAGTTCTGATGATGCCAGTTCTTCCAGGTGACTTGTGTCCCTGGGATGTAAAATCACAGGCAGGACCTGCCCGAGACCCATGCTGGTGACAGAGGAGAGGACTCATGTGAAGTGGAACATTAATGATTTTTACTGATGTAAATCAGAAAATGTTCCTTTGTTCCCCCTTTTCTCTCTTGATAGTTCATACATTTTGGTATGTTCAGTTTTTAATCCTTTTAATCTTGAAATATATCTTGGGGTAGGTTATTGATTTTTACACGGTGTAACTTTTGGGGTCTGCACTGGTGGTGGTTTGTGGGTGCTGCTAAAAGTGGGAATGGCAGTGACTGTGATTAAAGGCCTGAGGAGGTTGAGGGCCTTGTTGTGGGGCGGGAGTGATGGGGCTCATCCAAGTCCACGGCTCAGCAGTGGCAGAATTAGGTTTACTGGAGCCACACTCGTTACAGCCTCACACCCACCTAGACTTGGAGAGGACTATCCGCAGCCGGGCAGGGAGGTGCGGCAAAGCTGGGAGATGCCATTTCCATTCTCCTGTTTCTTCCCCCAGTGATCCCAGGCCTGGAAAGAAGCCCATCCACCAGCACGTCAACAACAATGCGAACCTTCGGATTGAGAACTTGAGCATCCTGGTCAGAAATATCAAGACCTTCTACAAGGTGAGGGCAGCTCTCAGTTCCCCAGGTGTTCTCTGCCCCTGGCAGTGCTGTCACTCACATGATTTCCCCACAGGAAGCCGGGAGGACATTGTGTTCAAGGGCAGACACCTACGTGCTGACACTTGTTTTGTTTTTTTCACTTGCATGTTGTTTTTTTGCATTGTGAGAAGGGTCGGGTGTTGGATTGCTTTACTTTGTCCAGGGAATTCTCTTCAAGCGATGTCCAGAGCATTAGTGTGTGGTGCTGACAGAGCCCCAAAGATGAGCCTCAGGTACCACTGTGACCCCAAGCACCAATTGCACTGGGAGTGGTTGTGATGGGCTCTGGGATGGGCACCCTGATGTGGTTCTTGTCCACAGCTCAGTGAGTCTTTGTACAGCAGCAATTCAAGGGGTTGAAGGAGATATGGGAGCACAGAAGGGTTATGTTGGGTTTGGGACTGTAATTGATGAGCCCTGAGCTTGCTCACAGGAGCTCTAGAGTTCACCGTGTGGAGTGTCCACTTGTCCAGTGCTCACCATACCTCATTAGCAGATAGTCAGTGGGTAGGAGGGCCTGATGGGGAAGGGCCTTGGGAAGGCTGGGTGAAATCTTTGATGTTTATGGTGTTTATATGGCCAGCACTGAAGCAGTAGGGATCTAAACTGTCCCCCAGGACCCTGGTTTTCTTGGCACTGAAACTTTTTCACCCATATGAAGTTTTTTAAGATCTGAGGTGAAGTTCAATGATTTTGATTGATGTGAGGGTTGGGGGACCCTAGTGCCTTCTGCTCAGCCCTGTCCTCTTCCTCCAGGGCATTTCTGTTGGTTCCTGGGACCCCAGGAAACATGGTTCAAGAACCACTGAGTGCTCAATAACATGTCCCAGGTTCACCCTGGGGTTCCACTGAGATCTTGGGCCAGACTGTGCCTGGGACCTGTTCTTAGCGCTCAGCTGTGTTCATTCCATGGCCTGTTGGCAGCACAGCACCGTGATTCCCTGGGCAACCTCTAGGAGGCGTACAACCGGCCCCATCCTTTTAGTTAGAAATGCCAGCTGCACTGAGGAGGCACTCGGGGTCGAGGTGGGTCCTGGGAGAGCTGGGACGGTGGGGCTGAAGTGGCTTCATTTCTTTGGCCAAGGGGAGCCACACTCAGGGCCGGGCATGCTATAGGCTGCTGGGTTTCAGCTAGTGCTGCCCTTGTGCTGGCCACGGGCGGGGGCAGCTGGGTGAAGGGGGTGGTGTTGCCACTGAACTTGGGCCTGGGCATGAAAGGGGCCTGATTCCTGGCTGCAGGCACCATTCATGGTGAGTCAGTGCTTTTGGTGCTGTGTGCTAAGGGCCAGGGGAGGCAAACTGTGCTGACAGGGCCAGAGACAAGGCTCCTAACTCCAGCTGCACGGGGGCAGTCGGGGAAACAGCCAAGACCAGACGGGGCTCTGGGTGGTCAAGCATCGGTAACACGTGGACCTTCTGGAAGCTGCGCTGAGCGCTTGAGTTGTGTATGAAGGCAAGAGGGGGGCAGAGCCTCCAGGACTCAGGGCTCATGTGGGAGGAGTCCTTCCTTGTGCTGACTGAGCAGCTGGAAAGTGGATTTTGCTGATTTTGCTCATGGTGCGTGTTTTGCCCTGGGTGGGACTGTGGAACACTTTCATGAGCCATTCACTTGAGAGACAGTTTTCTCATGTTGAATTTTCCCAAGGCCTGAAGGAGGGCTGACGCTGTTACACAGCTCAGACTTCTGTCCAAGCCAGGTATTCACCAGTGAGACATGTTTAGGAAAACACCAGCCTCTCTGATGTGGCGACATGCGACCCCAGACAATAAAGTTAAACTGCCTCCAACACCAAGTAGAGAGGGGCCCATTGTGTTGGGGTGAGGTGCACCTTGTGGTGTAGCATCCCTCCCCCCAAGTTCTGGTGCAGACAGGAGCCACAGAAAGACAGTTAGAGAGGGGATAGAGTCCATGCACAAGCTGTTTGGAGGCTCTGGCATCCCCCGGCCTGCGTGTCCCAGGCCGCCATTCTCATCAGATGATTCAGAGAGAGTTCTGGGCTGCTCCACGGGGCTGGCTGTGTAATCGGCCCTTTCTTCACCAGTGCTCGCTGGCAGGATGCTGAATGCAGAGATGCAGGGAGCTATGCAATAGGGAAACCTTGTTAAATGGCTTAAGAAGAGCTTTTTTGGTCAAGAATTTCTATAGTGACCACTTTCGTAAGGCCAAGAATACTCTGGAACTTCCCCCCTTACTTGTCTCCTGTAAAATTAGATTTTTATCTTCTGCTTTGTAAAAACCAAGGCCCATCAGGACAGCGAAGACAACCTGCCCTGGAGGCGCTCTGGGAACGCAGTGGTGGGTCTGGGTGCGAGCCCGCACACTCCAAGGAGGGCTTGTCAGAGACGCCCAGGCATGGGCATGGCTGACGGCTGGTGCCTGGCCTCGCTGTCAAAGGCCCTTGGTGTGAGGGCCAGAAGGCAGCTCGTTTCCCCCGCCACCCCTCTGACGGGTGCAGATTAGCTGTGACCTATCCCTGTCCAAGGGAAGTCGCTGCTGTACAGGATGGAAGTATCCGCATCTATAGCGTGTACCAGAGACCTGCTGGGCGCCAGCATCCTGGGTCATCAGGCTATGGAGACCCAGCAGCATCTCTCTCATTTTCACTCCATATTTTCAGTTGCACAAGCAAACCAAACCATAAAAATAAAGACATCTTTTAAACAGATGCTCACCCCTGCCCCTGCCACCCTGACGTGTAAAGTGTCTTCTCTCCCCAAGGTCTCTGTGCCGAAGCAGACATGAGGCTTACCTGGTTACGATCGAGGCAGACGTGAATTAGCTTTGACGTTTCACATCTGTTTCTATCCTAAGTAGACCTTACTCTTCTATGGTGTGTTAAAGTCGCCGTGTAGTGGCTACACGCTCATCCGGTCATCTTAGTCCTTTCTTTTTGTTTCCTGTTCTCATTGGTACCTTTTCCTCTTTGTTTCTGTAGGATGTTCTCAGGCAGGTGATCCTCATGAGATTGCCCGATGTCGTGGTGATCGGCGAGGACCCGCTGTCTGGTGAGTGAACGCTGCCTCCGGGGTGCTTGGCAGTGCCATTGGCTCTGGGCAGCTGTTGGACACGGAGCTCCAGCTGCCAGCTTGGAGCCAGCACAGTGAAAACACGGCATCATTTCGATGCAATTTTAAAGGGTGGGTTTGTTACTCTGAGGCATGAAGCCAAGAGCACACTTCTTCCTTAAGACCAAGTCCAAGTGCAGAGGCATGCAAGGCCATTGCTGCGGTGGGCTCTCCAGGGTCTCTCCTCCTTAGTATATGCGGAATCCATGTCACCGTCATGGGATGGGTGCCCTTTGGTAAGAAAGTAAGACTCTGTTGAGGGCCCTGCCAGTGTGGCTCAGTGATTGGAGTGTCAGTCCTCACACCGAAGGGTCACGAGTTCAATTCCCAAGTAAGGGCACCTGCCTCGGTTGTGGGTTTGTCTCCTACCCCCAGTTGAGGTGGATGTGGGAGGCAACCAGCCAATGTGACTCTCACATCGATGTTTCTCTCTCTGTCCCCCCTCCCTTCCTTCCACTCTCTCTGAAAAAGCAATGGGAAAAATATCCTCGGGTGAGGATTACCAAAAAAACATGAATCTGTTGAGGGAGCTCACATCTCCCTTCCACGGGCCCTGTGATGCTCTTTCAGTCTGTGGTAGGTCTCACCAGGAATCCTGTCATGTCCCACTGCGCCCTGAGGCCTGAGAGGGCAAGGGTTCCAAGTTGTAGCCTCGCACACTCACTGTGACCTTGAAAGACTGAATGAAATGTGCTCCTGGACATCTTCTAGAAAGTCGGAGCTTAGTTTGTACCTGTCAGGTAGCTCCCTGGTGAGTTGAAAAGGGCGGCAGATCTCCTCCCTGCCGCATTGTGAGCATCTGCCTGCACCACGGCTCCTGGACAAACACCACGTTCTCTTACCTCTGGGCCTTTGCACATACTGTTTCCTGTGCCTGGGATGCTCTCGCTCGCCTGCATCCTAGATCTCTCCTCATCCTTTGGGTCTCAGCTCAGAGGTCATTCCTTTAAGAAACCCTGCCTGATTCTTACTGCAGACTAGATGTCCTCCTTCCAGTTTCCCTTAGCATTTTTCACCTTTTTTTTTTTTTTAAATATATCTTCATTGGTTTCAGAGAGGAAGGGAGAAGGAGAGAGAGAAAAACATCATGATGAGAGAATCATTAATCAGCTGCCTCCTGCACGCCCCTGGGCATGTGCCCTGACCGGGAATCGAACTGCAATCTGGATCATAGGTCGATGCTCCACCACTGAGCCACGCCGGCTGGGTTGCAGCTTTTTTTAATTGTTGATTTCCTTGGTCTGAGCTGAGAGGACTGTGTTGATTATGACAAAGCTCCCAGCACCCAGACCACATGGGTGCTTGGAAAGGGAGTTATCAGTAGGTTTGTTTCTTTTCTTTGTCTGCTTAACTGTGTCACTGAGCCAATATCGCTGGCAGGAACCCAGTAGACAGTCTCTTGTATGTTTGAAACTATTCAAAACCCACAGTCTGGTAGATTTATGAAAATAGCAGTTTTTCTTACTCCTAAAATCCTGGAGAGAAATTGGGCATCGGCCTCCCATGAGAAAAGAGGGAACTTCAGCTTTTCTCTCTCTTTTTATAAGTTTCATAGGAACCTGTAGGGATAAAAATCACAGGATGTGTTTGTGATAAGCGCATGTTTTTACTCACGCAGCCTGGTGAGAACAAGCACAGGGCTGCCCCACCCGGAGGAGGCAGAGCGGAATCTCCTAGTGCCCTGCTTATGGCCCAAAAGCTTATTTTGAATAATTTTTGTCCATGAAGATTTTTCTAAAATTAATTCTCTACCTTTAAGCCGTTTCCCCCTCTGCTAACAAAACTCAGCAAACAGGAATTCCGTGCTTTTCTAACAGTGCTCTGGGTGGGATTTAGCTTCTCTTGATGCCTAATGGGTGTGAGTGAACGAATGAACTAAATGATTGAAGGAATGAATGCATGGCTCATGGTTGTCACTGCATGTGACTCAGGTGCTAAGGGAGCAGAGCCCTTTGCTCTTTCATTGAGCAGCCTCAGACTGTAATTTTGAGCTTGTGTCTATGTGTGTGTCTGTGTGTCTGTGTGTCTGTGTTCCTGTGTCTGTGTGTGTGTGTAACTGCGTGTATGCCTGTGTGTGTGCGTCTGTGTGTCTGTGTATCTGTGTGTGTGTCTGTATGTACAGGTTTTCTAGTCTCCTTGCTTACACTCTTGCTACTAGCAGTGGGCCTACCGAACACTTGTTTTCACTTTTAATACTGTTTCCATCAGTTGTGGCTGGGAAAATGGGTCGTCAGGGCTGTTTAAGTTATTCTAAAGTATGGTATAATAGATGCTTCGCGCCTTCTGCTCTGGACAGAATACATAAAGATTTTCTGTGTGAACTCTCCCTTCTTTTTTGGCTGATCCACGCCCTCCAAACACTTTCTCCCTTATATCAGCTCTGCTGGTTACAGCGCCAAGTTCCTGGCCTGGGAAAGGTGAATCACTGTGGGAGAGGAGCTGGTGATGGCTGGAGGGGACTGTACCTCTAATATCCACCAAGGGCTTAGGGGAGGGGACTGATAGTGCAGGAGGGACCATCACATGGGCATATGGGCTGGGCACTAGCACTGTAGCTGGGAAAGATGTTGGTGAGGCTGGTTGGAGGCTTTTAACACTCATGTGTGCATTTTCTTTTTATCAAAACTGAAATTGTGACTGATCATCAGCTCAGCACCAATAGGGAAGTGAGTCAGTGTGGTGATTATATTTATTAACGACTATGGATTGAAGCCTACGAGGCCCAATGAAAGCCTCAAGGGGAAAGAATTCATAGGCGTCTTTGAGGCTTTTCCATTCCTAACACTGAGGAGGTTCTACACTTATTAAGGTGAGGGTTTGACCAGCAGGGATGGATCTGCAGCACCCACCCGTATCCAGCATATCCCTAATATGCTAGAGTGGAACCTGGATGGTCCATAGGGACCCTGTGGTCCGGTTCCCGCTCCTCCCGCCCTCCCCAGGCTGGGAGACAGCAAGGAGGGTGCAGTTTAGGTCAGTGAATACCCAGTCCTCAGTTCTGAGACTCAGCCATAGTGTCTCCATCTCAGGAAGGTTGTTCTTAGCGATGTCTCATTTGGGAGGTATTGGGATGAGGCCGCCTGTCACTCCATCCACACCTTACACCCAGGGACCCAAAATGACCCACAGCACTAATCCTCGGGGCACGAGTTTGTGTTTTTCATCCCGGGGTCCGTGGTAATACTTTGGGCCATTTTAGAACAGTGTGAGTGGGTGTGGGTAAGTCTTTCAAGAAGAATGCCATTTCTGGCACTTTCCTTCTCCCCCAAATAGAGCAGGATATGATTAGAAAGTTAGAAAACTATACTTTTTTTTTTTTTTTAACCCCCAACCCCCTCTGCACATCACCCAAGCTAGCTGTCTCCATTTCAGAGATGTGGAAACTGAGGATGGGGGCCAGAGTACAGCTTCCTGGGGTCACACTGCTCCTGCTAACCAAGCCAAGTCTAGAGCCCCAGCATCTGACTCTGTTTATCAAGTGTTTGGTTCTCATAAGCACACGAAGATGCATAATCAGATAGACAGTGTAAAATGATGACAGAGGACATGTTTGGGCTATCTGCTTGGCAGAGCTGAGAAGGGGCGGCAAGACAGTGTTGGTCTGGGTCCGGGCAAATGGGACTTATCATAAGCTTGTTGCTTGTGAGACAGTAAAAGGGTAAAGCGTTTCTGTGGGGCAATTTGGCAGTAGGAGGTCAAAGGGTGAGTTTCTCCTAAAGAAGTAAATAAGAATCTGCATTAAAAACTTACCTTTAAGCTCTGGCCAGTGTGGCTCAGTTGGATGGGTGTCATCTCATGCCCCCAAAAGTTGCTGTGTCGATTCCTGGTCAGGGCACATGCCCGGCTTTCCAGCTCTATCTCCAGCAGGGGGCGTACAGGAGGCAGCCGATTGATGTTCTGCTCTCACATCCATGCTCGTCTTTTCTCTCTCTCCCTCCCTCTCGCTTTAAAATATATTTTTAAAACTAATTTTCTTCCCTCTTCTTAAAAATTAGCTAGCCGCTAACGTGTTTAGCATCATTTAGATGAAAACATTGAAAAATTGAGCCTCTGGAAGGGGATTGGTTGAGTAAGTCTGTGGCCTTTGTACAAAATAAGTGTGAGGCCATCAAAAGTGATGTCTGTATGTTGTCTGGGGTTTTCTTTGAAACATTCCAGCCAAACACAGAAACGGAGAAGCAGAAGGAGGCCGTGGCAGGGTAGATGTCAGAGTGGGGAGGCCGGAGCAGGATGACAGGCCTGGGGATGGTCTGTTTGAAGTGGACACCATGAAAGGCAGAGTTGTGCGCAGCCTGGTTCTACAGTCGGCTCAGTGTTCCCTGCAGAGAGGCCTCTGCCACTGGGCGCTGCTTCCCACACTCACTAAAAAGAGATGCTGATGCTGAAGTTCATGGGTTATCCTGGGACAATATTGATGACAGATTTGAGTGGAAAAGGACCACAGATAGCTATGTACAGAGTTCTCATCTGGTTTAAATAATATACAAACCAATACATGGAAAACAGACGGAATGTGTACACCCAAGTCGAAATCATGGGTAGAGAAATGATTTTTTTAAGTTTATCTGGTCCCCCGCCCCCCGCTCCCCAGCAGACTGGTGTCTCACCAGTGAGATTTTATGAACAGACAAGCCTAATAAAATATGTTGCTCTTTGGATTTAGGCAGAAGCATGGAGGAAGTCAAGAACTTGTTGGTGTTGGTGCTGGGCTCTGCTGTCCAGGTAGGGCTTGGGCAGGGGTGGAGGGGGCCTGCCTTCAGCAACCTCGTATTTGGGTTTGTGGGGACAAAGCTCCCCCTTAGTGAGGTAGGAATGAAGCTCCCTTCAGCCCAACACGACACATTCCTGGCTTCCTCAGAGAAGGGACCACTCAATAGGTGGCAGTCAATGCTAGTACCAGGGCACTTTTGGCAACAAGCAGGTGGGGGTTCCTCAGCCCAGGGTGCCATTAGCAAATTCTCCCCAGTATAGAGACACCTAGAGCAAAGGTCAGAATCTACACACAGCCTGGGGGCCCGAATCTGACCCACCCTGTTTTTGAAAATAAACTTTCCCGGGAACAGAGTCCCACTGTTTTCTTCATGTGTTACCTCTGGCTGCTCTTGCACCACAATGGTAGAGCTGACACCAAATGACCCCCAGACTCCAAGATACTTTTACCACCCAGCACTTTGAAATAGAAGGTTGCCGCTCCCAGGCTTAAACCCAGTGTTCTTGATCTTTACCAGTTTAAGAATCTCTTGGAGAGCTCGTTTCACGTGCATATTTTAGTGTTTCACCCTGTGTCTTCTACCTGATGTTTTTTTTTTAATAAACAACCCAGGTGATTCGGATGTAGGCGTTCAGAGCAACTTCTAGAGAAACCCCAGTCTCAGGGGCGGTAGGGAGGACACATTCTTGGAGGAATCTAAAGGAGGAAGCCAGGGGCTGGGCAGGCAGTTGGTCTGGAAACTGTGTGGTGGGCTGGGCCCAGGTTGCCTCACTGGCAAAATGCTCCCATTGACACGGGTTACCCTCCACAGTGTGAGAGGAGAGAGGAGTATATAAACCGGATCCAGGAGCTGGACAGTGCTACCCAGGCCGGAATCATGGCCCATATTCAGGAGGTAGGTGTGTCGCTGGCGTCATGGGGCTCAGCTGTGGACCCCACTCCCATGAAGACAGGGGGTAGGCTCTCTCCACCAGGGAAGAGTTTAAAGACTATGTCACCCATTCGTGATTTTACTAGGGAAAAGACACCACAGAAATGTCCATCCTGTTGGGAAGGTTAGTCATCAGCATGCTAAAATAAAATGGGGGCAAAGATTAAAATATTCTTTAAAACCTCCTCACTCAAGTCTTCTGCCTCCTCTTCTTGCCTAATATGGAATCAGACTACTTTTAAGTACTGTCAAGTGGTTTGGGGCTTCGAATTTGATGTACAGTCCCTCAAAATATATTCTGGCAAATGTCACCCTGCTTCGGATGGTTGATCTTCATGGAGAAAGATGCTCTGTGTCAGTGACATGGCAGAGAAACAGGCTGCCACCACCTGGGAGGTTAGGAACCACCAGGTCCCAGAAGGGCTGTCACCATACACTCTTCTCCTGGGGTGGGGTGAAAAGGGCTCTGCACTGAGGACGGCCCCTCTGCATTGACCTTGGCGGAGGTGGTAACATCAGAGAAGTGGTTTCCCTGGAAACTGGGCCTGTGGGGCAAGCCCCTGCCTGAAAATGGGTTTCCCTGACACTCCCACACCCTCCCTTCCAGAAGCAGCCTTGTATGTTTTAAGTATCTTAGGAGATGAGGTTCAGCCTTCAGTCTGATCGGACAGGTGAGATAAAGGCGTGAAAAAGACCGGAGCAGGAGCACATAGGAGCAGGTGTGTGACTGGCAGGGGCAGCTGAACACAGCTCCCTGTGCCGGTGCCGGGGACAGGCTGGGCTGATGGGTCCCCAGCCGCCAGGCACCATGGGTGCTGGGTGCTGGGTTCTGAGTCAGCACTGGAGCAGCAGATGGATGCAGCTTGCTGTAGTCTAGGGGAAAGTCAGCACTGCGGTAAATACGCTTAGCCATTCATGTGGGCAAGTGGCCACCTGTCAGCCTAAGAACCATTCTGCCTTTTGATTTCCCTGGTGTGTCCACATGTTTTGAAAATGTATGTACCTGGGGACTAGGTCTGCCACTCATTGTCTTTTCTGCTCAGCCAGCAGGATATTTGTAATAAAAGGGGGTTGCAATGCTGTCCAAAGAGTCCTGAGGGATGATGAAATTCAGGGCTGCCCTTGGGAGGTAGGTGCTCTTGGGCCCTCGCAGCTGCTCCCTGCCCAGCCGCTGCAGCACCGTCCCATGTGTGCCCTCAGGTGACCCAACACCAGAAGAACGTGCTGGACCTGAAGATGTTGGAGGTTCCAGACGTGTCCCGGGAGGAGCTGGAGGCCTCCTTGAAGAACATGCTGTCTCACGTGAAGAGGCTCGTAGATGAGCGAGACGAATACAGGGAGGTGTGTTTGCAGGGGGCCCAGCAGCCTGGTGGGACAGGTGGGGAGGGGCCTGGGGTCCTAGTTATGGGCCACTCTCCTCACCCTCACTCTCCCTCTCAATCCCGCACACCACCCCGACCCCTGACCGAGGTTCCACAGGGACAGGACGTGGGCACTCTCCCTGAAATGCACAGTTACCTCCGAATCACCTGCATCAGGGTAGAAGTTGAACTTGGAGTCGTGCTCCATTCACGCCTCTTTCTGTCTCACTAAATATGTCATCGCTTTTTAAAAAATTACATCATTGTTCTCATGTCTCCCTCTTGGTTTTGCAGTGTCGGGTGTTGGCTGCCATCTTCTCTTTCACTCTCTTTTGGTCATTTTTCACCAAGTTCTAGAGCGGGCACTGTGCCGGGCACAGGAGCACGCACTGAGACGCCCTCTCTGCCCTGCTGCAGATAATCGTGGACCTGACCCGGGAGCGGGACCACCTCCGGGCACAGCAGCTGCCCTGCCCCCTCCAGGCCTCCAGTGCTGAGTCCGCACCTGGCCCAACCAGTGTCCTGTCCAGCGAGCATGGGCACCACCTGGCCCTGGAACTGGCTGACACCAAGGCCAGGGTTTGCCACGTCAGCCAGAAACTGTGAGTCCTCCAATGTCCCAGCCTGTCTGCTCTTCTGTGTGTGTCACCAGCACGTTTCTAGCACATGTGGGTCACTGCCATGCAGTGCAGTGGACAGGAGAGCTCTGTATTGAGCCCAGAGTCGCTGGGTCCTGCTCCGAGCTCAGTCCGTTTGACCAGGGAAAATTTCGCTCCCACCTGGTGCAGCACAGGAGGGGTTCTTCGGGGGCTTTGGGCTCCTGCCAGTCCAGATATTACAGGCTTAGAGAGGCAGCCTGCTGTTTGCCCTCAGGCCCTGTGTGGGGCTCCAGTGGCCACACACTGGTATGTGTGTCCTTGGCTGGAGGGGGAAGTGTCTTGCCCCTTCTGGTGAGTCTGTTCCCCTTTCTTGCAGCTAGTGATGTCACCTGGCCCGTCGTCTTGGGGGCTGCCAGCCATTACCTCCCTGTCAGTAGGCCTCACTGCCTGCCTGGTGGTGGAGGGGCACAGTGGCTTCTGGGGGCTCCTGACCTGTCCTGCACCCTCAGAGGAAAACTCAGTGTCTGATGTGTGTAGCCCGAGAGCAGGCATTGAAAACCTAAAAGTGACATTTGAGTCGGGAGCTTTTTTGAGCCCCACGTGCAAACTCTCTCCTCACCCCCACTAGCAAGGTCCCCTTTCCTTCCCCCTCTGGTCTCTCAAGATGGTGGGCTTTGTGGGTGCTTCTGAGGAAGCCCTCACCAAGCGTCCTCTGAATTGCCCTCAGGGAGCAGAAAACAGAGCAGCTGGTGGCCACCAGGCATGAGGTGGGTCAGCTGGTGCTGGAGCTGCAGCACGTCAGGCAGGAGGTGAGTGGGAGCCTGTCGTGTGTAGAGAGGGTGGGGGCTAGGACACCCCAGTGACCGTGGCCCAAGGTCCAGGAGTGTAACCTCGGGACCTGTTTCCTTCCTGCTCAATGCAACCCTGCCTGAGAGCCAGGTGTCCTGAGAGCTGCTGTGGGGGTGATGTGTTTTAGTGACAGCATGGGGGCCCCCATGCAGCGGCCTGCAGCTGGAGCTCCTTGGCCACCAGGAACTGGCTTCTCTTGGGATTGCAGGGACTTAGCCCTTTCCCTCCCCAGCGTTACCCTGAGTGAGGACCCTTGCCTTTGCCCACCTTCCAGAACTTCCAGCTTGCCACCAGCGCCCAGTCTGCTGGTGCCCACCTGGGTGAGCTGAATTCCCCGAGGAAGAGGAGGCGCCTCGTGGGGAGGCGAGAGACACAGCTTGCACACCTCAAGGGGAAGCTGAAAGATAAGGACTTGTACAAGGCTCGCATGGAGGTGAGCCCCAGCCACCTGGGATCCCTGTCATGGACCAGGGAAGGGGAGGCAGCGCCTCTCCAGCTGACCCTTCCCTGCACTCAGCCTGTCTGTGGGACCCCCGAGGGCCTCCCCCTATTAGTGGGAGGAACGGGGTCGGGAGCATGGTCAAAGGACCCTGGTTCTTTTAGAATTTTCCTCCTCCTGCTTCATGTCCCAGGGACGACCTGTCTATTCACAAAGTATTTTTCTAAGACTTCTTGCAATTTCTGTGACTAAACCTTGGCAGGACTGTTTCCTCATCTATAAAAGACAGATAATTGTACTACTTCATGAGGCTCTTACAGTGAAATACCTAGTGTTCGGCAAGTCCCATTTGAAGCTCTCAGTGGTTAGCCTACTCTGACAGCAAGGTCTGGGTCCCTTCAGAGGAGGGTTTCACGGCTGAGGGGGGACAGAGACGGAGACCCGGGCTAGGTTACTTGACACTTTGACCACTCACCCCAACTGCATCATGTCAGCAGCTGGTTCCAGACCCTGGTTTCCAAAGATTTGGGAGTTTTGCTCCCTTTTCAGATCCCAGGGTGTAGAGGCAGTGTGAGTGAGCTGGGTAAGTCAGGGTGCCAGCTCACTGAGTGGGCCTGTTGGATCGGAAGAAATCATCACCATTGCCAGCCAGGGAGCTTTGGAGGGGCCTGAACACAGGTCCGGGGAGCACAGGCTGTCCTCCCTGCCCGGCGGCTGCAGGCTGAGACCTCAACATACTCTCCGGCTGCGCATAGGCCTTGGGGTCCCTGGGCCAGGTGACAGTGGGTTGGGGATGGCTGTGGTCCGGGCTTGTTTCTCCCACCTACTCAGAGTGTGTCTGGTCTCCCAGGAATGTGAGTGACACATTTGCCCTTCCCCTGTGGAGAAGGCACCCTGGGTGCTGTGCCAAATCCGCCTTGCCCGAGCAGAGTGGGAGTGGGAGGCCAGCTCTCGGCTTTGTCCTGGAAATGGTCCCCTGGCCCTGCTGGTGGCAAGAGCACAGATCTCAGCACAGACAAGTTCTGGGACATGGCCCACATCATGTCCTGGAAATGCCACAGGTGGGAGAGTCGTAGTGAGCCATGCACAAGCTCCCCACAGCCCTGCAGATGTCAGCAGCCCTCCCTGCACCCCTGCTTGGCCCGATGTCCTGTGTGAACCTCGAGGCCCTGAGGGCAGGGACAGGGTCTCCAACTGCGTGGCTGGGGCCCGGCGCACACAAGGCGCCTGGTGGTCACCACACAAGTCAAGTAAAAACCCCTCTCTCAGCAATGAAGAGCCTTGCAGCCTAGAGAGCAGGAAAGGGAAAAGCTGTGAGGTTTTGTCTCCTTGGGAATGGTGACAGTGTCCCTGTGACGGGCAGCAGAGCAGAGAGCGAGCACGATTGTCAGTCACGCTGGCTCATGTCTGGGGACACCCACCACGCAGGGGCCCTCCTCCAGGTCCCGGGGGAGCCACAGATGGCCCGGGGACCTGCTCAAGAGCCTGGCCAGGGTTGCCACTGAGAAACACATGAAAGGGAGAGGGTGTCCATACCACGTGGGAGGAAAAGGACTCGGGGTTCAGGGCCAAGTCAAGGTTAATTTTGGTCAGAAAAATAAGGAGCTCAGATTTCCTTGTTTTGTTTGTATCCTTCAGGCAGCTTCTGTGTGGCTCCTAGTCTGGTTTACATAAGTTTAAAACAACTAGAGCAGCGAGCGACCCAGCCTGGGGAACCCTAGGCGCAGTGGGAAGTGGGGTGCACAGCACGGTCCCTTGACTTCCCTCTGCAAACAGCTGTCCCACCTCTGCTGCCAGGGCACAAGCTGGAGGGCACAGGCAGAGAGAGATCGCCTGGGAGGGTCCTCTCATCCCATGTTTTGTCATTGGCTGAAATTCCTGAGAGCAAAGAGCAGACATGCAGGTGCCAGGTGCATCCTGAGCAGGGTGAGGGCCAGGGGGCCCTGTGTCAGCCCCCCTGGAACAGTTACAGTTTCCTGGGGAGTGCTTGCTTCCAGAGGCGGTGACTTAGCCGGGCACAGTCCCAGCTGTCACCCCACTTGCTGGGTGTTGGGCAAGCCTTGTCCCCATCTATGAAAGGAGTGGTGGTCTAGGTGTCTCTGAGCACCTCGCACCTGGTATCGTGTGGCTTAGGTGGGAGCTTAGGTGTCATTTCTAGTGAGTTTATCCTGGCAAATCCCTGTCCACAGAGGCGGGCCCCTGGATTCGATCCGTGCAGGGAGGGGCTGGGCGGGTTGTTGGCAAGGCAACTAGGAGCTGGGTTAATGATGGGGCCCGGGGTACAGGGGTCACACACTCTTTTTTGTTGTTGTCAATCCACACCTGAGCAGTGAGAATATTTTTTCCATTGATTTTGAGAGAGAGTGGAAGGGGGTGGGGTGGGAAGGAGAGAGAAACATCAATGTGAGAGAGACACATCAATTGGCTGCCTCCCACATGTGCCCCAACTGGGGATTGAACCTGCAACCCAGGTATGTGTTTTTGACTGGGAATTGAACCCAAGACCCTCTGGTGCACAGACCGAAGCTGGAACACTGAACCACACCGGCCAGGGCATGTTCACACACTCTTAAGAAATCCCCCCAGTGCCCAGTGCCGGAGCCCACCAGCAGAGTCGAACGGTCCTGAGGAAGGGGTGAGGATGGAGAAAAGACAGACACAAAAACGATGGGATCGGGAGGACTGCAGCTCATGACTGCTGCAGCCCCGAGTTTATTTTCCAAGCTCAATTTACACCCGCGCTGTTGTTTTTGCTGAATAGCACCCCGCCCCACATTCCTTCCCCTTGCCCAATACAGAGTAATTCCTTTAAGGACATATGAATGTTCTTTCAGAGTAAACATCCTGCCTCCTGCAGGAGCTCAGACCTTGGTAACTACCTTTGTCTCTGCTTCTAATGGGAACTTTTTGGGGAGGATTGAGTCCTTGGCTTGGTATGTGGCTTGACTGTCCCTTAACCCTTCAGGCCGGGGCCAGCTTCCTCATAAGCCTTTCTAGAATTTATGGCCGCAAGCTAAATTAGTATCGCCTTGGTGCCTCAAGGTCTGGGTCAGGGAGCAGGAGAGCACATCTGCAGCTCACCCAGGCAGCACCTCCGTGCCTGGGGCCACAGCGGCTCCCCACAGCCCAGGTTTGGGAGGGAAGATGTTCTGTAGGCTTGGTGTTCCTGCCCATCTAGCCCTAGGAGATGGGGTCCCAGCTCCACTCACCCTCCGGCCAAGGCATAGTCACGCACTGCACCCTGGGCTTCCAACAGCTAAACCCTTCTCTGTCATCTTCAATAGAAGGTGCTCAAGATATATTTGTTGATTTCAATCCCATCCTTAAGATTTCCAAGGCATCCCCACCCTTAATTGAAACAAAACAAAACCGTCCCCATTCTGCCCAGTCCCTCCCCAGCTAAATCAGTCCCCCTCCGACCCTGTTGGGAGGACCGGATACCACTGCTTCCTGCATTTCCCCGCCCTCCCTTGCTTTCCGCACCCCCCCGCCATTCAATCACAGCCAGGCTTGAGGATCAGGGCTCACGTCCAGTGAGCGCTTCCAGCCTCCCTTACCCACCTCTGTGTGGCCTGGACCCCTCCGCCCAAGGTCAGCTGTTGAAATGGACGGTCACCCTCCCCCAAACCTGCCGAGCTGTTGCTAAGCTGCAGTCACCACCCACCCACCCAGGAACTTAATCCGGAGCCTGTGAACCTTGGTTCTTTCTCCCTGTGCCACCCCATGGGTCCAGGTGCTCCCCACCTGCAGAGCCCACCTCCCCATCTCCCAGCATGCCCCTGGCCCGAGGCAGGTGTTGGGAGAGTGAGTGTGGCTGCGCCGCTGGACTCAGGGGTCCTCTGCCCAGATTGGCCCAGTGCCTGCCCGGGAGCCTTAGTATCGCTAGTGCAGGGGCCCCACAAATACCCGGACTGGCCACGATGCCTCCGTCTCCTCTTGTTCACACCGGAGCAGCCTTGCTAAGCTCCTCAGGCATCTCTCCAGTGCTCTTAGGTAAACTCCACACTCTGCCCTTGTCTGGCACTCACCCTCCTCCGGTCCCCAGTGGTACTCTGCTCCAGCTACAGTGAGTTCCCGCCAGGTGCCCTGGTGCCCACTGAGGCCTCCTCAGCCCACCCCACCTCCCCCAGTGCAAGGCCAGCTCGGGCGTGTGGGCCAAACTCTGCAGGCTGCATCCCCCAGCCTCCTGCTTCACGCTTCCTGTTCACCCCTTACCTCTGAGCATGGTCACCACGTGGCGTCGTCATGATGTATCTTCCTGCCTGTCCCTACCCACACCATGAGCTCCCTGAAGAGAGTGTATTCCTGGCCTTGAGTTTGAGTCTCAGTGCCAGCATGTGTCTAGCTCAGGGATGGCCGAGCTGCACACTCAGTCCAGGGGTGAAACCCGGCCAGCGCCAGATCTTATGATAAAGGCCTATTGGAACCCAGCCATGCCCATTTGTTCACATATTGCCTGGCCGCTTTTGCTACACCTGTAGGGTTGAGTAGTTGTAAAAGACTCACGACCTGAAAAGCCAGAAGGATTTACGCCCCGGTCCTTCACAGACGCACGGTCTGGCCCACAGTGGGCGCTCAGTGAGGCCTTGAAAATGAGCAGTGATAGCAGCTTATGGAGCTGCTTCCACATGCGGGGACCGTGTGAAGCTCTAACTGCATCATCACATTGAAGCCTCCTGGTGGCTCTATGAGGTTCAGCAGCCACTGTACCTCTCCTTTTCAGATGAGAAAGCTGAGGATTAATAATTTGCTCAACATCAGTTGGTAAGGATGTGGCCCTGGCAGTGAAGCCCATCTGACTGCCTCCAGGACCTTGGCCTTGCTGAGTAAGGCAAACATGGGTGGGGTCGTGGAGGCAAAGGTGGTGCAGCGAGAGGAGAAATGAGGGTACTCGTCGAGGGTAGGGGCGGCCACAGCCTCGTTCACACACCTTGATCTTGTGTTCCGCTTGGGACTTTAAGTTTCTCTGTCTCTTGATCACTTCTAAGGCATTTAGGTAAAATTAGGTACACTAAGAAGTGAGAGCAGGATGGGACTGCTTTTTGGTTTATGGTTCAGTCCACCACGCTGCTCACAGGTGAAGCTATAAACAGGCCAGTCTTCTATGAAGTTTAATGGATGGCAGCAAACCCGGTGAGCAGGTGGAGCTTAGTGAGGGGCGATCTCCGTCCCCTGAGGACACCTCTGGGTTGGCTTTCGGTTGTCGTGGACACCTTGGACATCCCTGGGTGCCACGGCCTAGGGCGTGGTGAGGAGAGAGTTGTTTCTTTGATCTCCCCCTGGAAAACGAGGGTCTGTCTGTTGCTTGGTAGATGGTTGCTCGGTGAGTGTTTTATAGGGACAGGAAGTGATTGTAATGGGCAACCCGCCTGTTTGCTGGGCCTCAGGCACCGAGCGCGGGGCATTTCACGTGCATTGTCGCGTCATATCTACACACATCAGCCCTTTTCATGTCCATAGTGGGAAGGAGGGATCCACAGTCCAGGGACCTGTACTTGCTTCAGGTCCCACAGCTAACCATGCACGTGGCAGACCCAGGAGTCAGAGCCCATCAACCCACGTTCCCAGTCATCACTCCCAGTCACCATCAGAGCTCTGGGCCACTCAGGATCCAACTGTCAGGCCTGACCTGTGACTTCCTAAACGTAGTCCCTCAGCTGTTCGCTGGGCTAGGTTAAGCCTAGCATCCGGTTCAGCTGGGGTCAGGCCCTTGGAGGCAGTGGCCGTGGGCAGCTGCTTAGGTGTGGCTCCTCCCTCCTGCAGGTCTTTAGGACTCAGGCCGCTTCTTGGGGTCTAGTTTCTCACTTCTGAGGTGGTGGGGTTTGCGAAGCAAGTTTAGATGTTTCTGTTGCCCAATACATGGTGAAGATTGATGCCGCCAGAAAACTGAGACATATTTGAATAGTAACTATAAACCATTTTGTTCCATGTTGCATTCTGCTTCAGGACACTTGTCCATCCCTGCCTGTCTCCAGATCCTCCAGGGCCCAACTCACTTGCCACCTCTGATTCTCCCTCATGGCGTGATTCAGCTGACAGTGTCATTGAATGCTTCTGGGAGGCCCACGAGAACAGAATAGTCCTGCCCTGTGGGACTAGCTGGCGGGGGGTGGAGGGGTGGCGGACAGGCCCGCTCAGTGTTGCCTCATAGTGGGCACTCTGGGAGCCCAAGCATCTGACTCAGTGGGTGGGACAGAGAGGAGTTGCAAGCACTTCTCAGAGGGAGCAACTCTGGCTGGGTTTTGAAGGCTGAGTAGGAGTTAGTTGTAAGGATAAAGGGGCAAGCTGTGCTATGGGAGGTCAGGGCCTGAGAGTATGGTGGTTGGTGCGAGTACTGGTGAGTAGACTGGCTGGAGCACAAGGTGAGAATGCTGGGAGCAGTGGTCAAAGAGGGAAAGCTGGGCCTTCTCCCTGCTTGGAGCCCCTCTATGTGCTCCAGCTCACATCGCTGAGTAGTTGGGGCTTCTTACCCATGTGGGCTCCTTAAAGATGGGTTGCAGGCAGCTGAGGGCAGTGGAGAGTACACAGGTCTTCAGCTCCGCAGCCTGAGTTCAAGCCCCAGCATTATCCCTTGCTGGCTTTGTAACTTGGGGCTTATTCCTTAATTTACCCAAGTCAGCCTCTTCATGTGGAGGAAGTGACTGTCCCTGCCTCCCTCTCGGGGCTGTTGTGAAGAGTGAATGAGGCAGGGACAGAGAGCGCCTAGTGCAGGGCCGGAGACAGGCAGAGAGAGGGTACTCTGGTGAATCCAGAGTCCTAATGACCAAACCCTTCCTGCTGCCAGGGTCTGATCAGAACCATGTCCACTGACGGTGAGGTGCATGGTTTCCCCTCTACCAGGAACCCTGGATTCTGGCCCACGCAGGGAAAATGAACAGGTGGTGGGTAAGCAGGAGCTACCTGCCACTCCCAGTTTAGAACCTGTGAGTGGGGCAAGCCTCGGAAAACTGCCCACTGAGAGAAAGGGACAGGTTCCCGTGTATGCATGTTTGCAGACTGTGAAGGCATTCAGGGGAGACTTAGTCCCCCTAATATCCTGAGTGGTGAAGGCAGGGCTCCGGGGTTAGGGAGCAGAGACACAGGAATGAGCTGAATGGTTCCCCCATGTGCTGGGCACCTGGGACAGGAGTGAGTCCAGCAGACACTTCCTGTGAGGGGCCTGCAAGAGACAAGCCTTTATGTTCCACACCCAGCATGTGCCTGACACATAGTAGGCCCATAGTACTTATTTGTTTGTTGTGTCTTACAGACTCCTCATTTCCAGGAAACTGCGGAGAGCTGTTGGTTTCCCAAGGGTGTGTGTAAAATATTCAAATAGGAACCGTGTATTGAACGAAAGCTTGTCTGAATAGCCTTTTTTTTCCAGGACCCAGATCAGTGGAGTGAATGTCTCAGCCCTGAAACCCGGGAACAACTCAGCCCCACCAGTTTTTCGTTAAGGAACCAGGTTCAATGAAGTCCTCTTCTTGTCAGCAGGTGCACTTGTCCAACCACAGAGGTTACACATGCCAGGCACTCTCACACCTCGGCTGGCAAAAAGGGGATACTGAGGAAGTGTTTCCTTCCTGGATTTAAATAGCTTGATTCGTGGATTTTTTCATAGAGAAAGTCCATTGGCTTGGCCTCGTGGAAAAGGTTCAGGGGCTCAAAAGTGGAGACAGACTTTTCCTGTGGTGGCAGTTGTATCCCTAGGTTGTTGGTTTGGGTCCAGATGCCTGGAAGGACGCTGTCATCACGAAGCAGGGGCTTGAATCTGACGGTTTCGTGTATGTTTTTGCTGACCAGGGGCTGGTACAAGATAACTTCACGTTGATGGACACCAAGTCCATCTTGAAGGAGCAGCTGGCTGTGGCTGAGGCCCAGCTTGACGAACTTTACCAGCTGGGGGAGAAGAACTTGAAGCTGACACAGAAGCTGCAGGACCTGGAATTGGTATTACAAGCTGTTGTGACCCATGTAACACAGATTGGGGCAGTGTCAGGTTATGTGGTGCCCTGCTCTGATTTTCAGCTACTGGGTTGGTGCTGCTGCTGACATGCTGACCCACTGACTGTGGGAGACGCTTCCTAAGCTCAGCGGCTTGAGTGGGCACCACTTAGGGTCCCTCAACCAGATAGGGCTTGACCGCTGTGCTGCTTTTCTGTAAGGATGGATGTACATGGGTGTCGCAAAAAGGGTTTCTGCTGGTGTGTGATATGCGGGCTGAGCTGTGGTATGTTAGTCCCATGGCCTTTCCGAGTGTGTTAGGCCCAAGGCCTGCTCAGGGGCTTCACAGCTGCCTTCATCACATTACTTGCTTTAAGGCCTGTGCTGTAGCTACTTTGTTCAGACAGCACTCAGTTAGAGACCTCAGGTGTCTTCATCACCCAGGTCCCTGGCTCAACATCTCTTAGTGGTTGTAACTCTCACAGCTGGGCCTTGCAGGAGTCATTTCTGTGCAGCTGTGTTTTGGGAAGTGAGCAGGTGCACGGAGGCCCTTCATCTGGGGGAATGAGGGTGGATGCACAGGGGCTGGGGCCTGTCCAGGGTCTGCCCCAGGCTGCATCCTCACGCCTTCCCTCTTCCTGCATTAGGACCAAGACGCACACAACAAGCGCACTGAGGAGCTGCTGGAGGAGATCACAGTCCTCAAGACTGCTCAGCGGGGGAGCTCGAGTGAGTCCGCCCACCTGGGCCGGGCGCTGGAGCAGCTGCCCCAGGACGCACCCCTGTCGGAGGGTAGGCCGCAGCCCCAGGTGCCCAGGAGCCAGCCCAGCTGTGGTGCCTCCCTCATTCAGGGAGCTGAGCCCTTGGCTCTGAGTCTTATGTGTCAGCCCATCCTCACGTCAAGGACATAGGACTCTATTCAAGGGTCGTTTCCTCACAGCTCTCCCCAGGAGAACATGAAGGGCCTGGCATGCAATACAAAGTGTTGCCAGATTTCTCAGTTCCCATATGGACAGTGCCAGCAGCTCACAGACTACAGCAAGCTGACTGCAGAGAATGTCTCAGATCTACCCATGGGTGACTGAAAGCTCTGGAGGGCAGGAGACATCCCAGGGGTGACTAATCTTCACTATAAATGTCCCCTGGGCATTATTTCCTCTGTTCATTTGCATAATTGGGCAAGATGGATGCTGTCTGTTCTGTCTCCCTGGGTAGGGGCTTCTAAGTGGCTACTTCTCACGGGACCCAGGCCTCTTTCTCTCCCTCTTGTGTCTGCGCCCTGCCCAACACCCCCGACAGAGGAGGTGTTGAGTTGGCCAGGGGTAGGTGGCTGGGGGGTGCCAGTGCATCAGGAAGCCTCAGTGCCTGGCAAACAATAGCCAGTTCCTGGTTTCAAAGATAGCAACATGCACCTGAGGGTGCAAGGAATGTTTTTTGAGAACTTTACAGAGCAGGAAGGCTCTTGGCTGGTTTGGGGAGGGGGCTGCTTTTTCAATTCTGGTTAACAGTCCTAAGCATAATGGAAAGGCTGGTGAAAGCAGCTGGATATTTCTTCTCTTGCAGGGGTCCCATCAGTTCCAAACCTAAAATCAGTTCATCGAACTATCTATTGATCTGTGTGAGATGTTAGTTCTTTCTGTGGTTTATGTGGCTGCAGTCCTGGGGCCGAGGAGTCCCTCAGGAAAACAGGGAGTCCCTCGGGGTCTGGGAGTTCAAGTTCATCCGGGAGGACCCCTGCCCCTTGGAGGAACACAGAGGTGGTGCCAGCTGGCAGGGACCATCTCAGACCCAATGTGTTTCTGTAAGAGACCAGGGTGGCTGGTGGGGCTGGAAAGCCTCACTGACTCAGACTGGTCAAGGTAGTTTGTGAGCCCCTCAGGTCAGTGGCAGTGATTTATTCTCCGTGTTTCCCACTTCTACTGCTTCACTGGAAGCTCATGAACAAAATGGAATGTACTTGTGCGTGGGTGGTATGGTGACTTTTTGAGGCAGAAAGGCCTGGCCTAGAGTCCTGGCTCCTCCACTTGTTAGCTAGGTGACCCCTTTTAAACCTGTTTTCTTATCTGCAAAATAGGGGCAATGAAGCTGCCTTACAGGGTTGCTGTGAATATCCTCTGAGAGGAGACAGCAAAGCACACGCTGTGCCTGGCCCACGGGCACCAACCAAAGAAGGCTGCTCTTATCGCCCTGCCTTAGTAGAAGATATCCCATTGCCCTGGTTCTTGGGGTGCTCATGAGCATAGCACCCAGTAAAGAACCATTGGTTGTCTTCCCAATAAACTGTTGTCATCATAATAGCCTGAGGCACTGGCTTTTATGGGAGAGGAAATGAGGCTTGCAGTGAATTCCATTGTTGTACCTGAAGAACCTTCACAATCATTTCCATGAGTGCAGAGCTTCGGGTGAGACAATGGAAAAGCTTGGGGTGGGCATTGGTGACGGTTGCAGGACAGTGGGAATGTATCTAATGCCCCAGAACTGCTTGCTTAAAAGTGGTTAAAACAGTGAGTTCTGTGTTGAATGAATATATTTCAGCACAGTTTTAAAAAATGCTATTTTAAAAGTGAATGCTGCAGAGGTACTGTCCGCATGACGGCAGTGTGTAGATTACAGGTGTTTTAGTCGGTTAACGTCATTTGTAGCCTTGTCAGGACGAAGCCCTTCACGTGTCTCCTTGTGTTGATGGCGCGTGTCTGTGTGTGGTCAGCGCTGGGATACAGTCAGGACCATGACGGCTCATTTGCTGCACTGCTGAGCTGCCTGCTGCTGGGGTTTTTAGCATGTTTTGGCTTTTTGGGTCTGCACTGCTCTCCTTGGTGGGAGATGAGAATAAAGGGCGGGATGCAGACACTTTTTTCCTTGTGATGGTCCAGAGTTGCTGGGCACATGCATTTTGTTTCCAGCTTGATGTGCCTGCTGTGAAAGCCGCCCCTGTGTTCTCCCAGCCCCTAGGGTGGTGAAGCAGCAGCAGGTGGAGGTGCTGCACTATTAGCAATACAGTGTGATAGGCTCCCAGGGCTGAGCACGTGGCACTGGAGGGACAGGCAAGGGAATAACCCTGAGCCCTCCTTCGAGGGCTTTCATATACATTCATTTTTTCTTCATGAAAAAGCCCCGGGACCTACCTAAAGTCACGCACCTGGTGTGGCAGGAAGGGGCCCAGAACCCCCATACTCCTTGGATCTGTGCTCCCTTTTCTATTCTGCATTTAAGCTGTTTAAAAGCAAAGTAAAGTTTTCTATCTTTAACTTATGTTTTTATCTTGCTTCGGACTCTTAAAGCAATTTAGATATACTATGTCATTCCTTTTCCAATGTAATTGTGAAGTTACAAAATGAAATCTCTGTCCAAAGGACCTTATATGGGGATGGCAAGTACTGGGCATATGTTCCCCATGGCCTCTACCACCCCTGGCGGACATAATGGTCAATTATTGTGCCCCCCCCAGCCCCAGCTGAGTTACCCAGACTCCCACCACTCAGAGCTGGCACAGAAAATGACATCTGTTTGCCATCTCTGTTAGTCCCTGAAATCCTTGACTTGAAAGTCAGGTTAGAACTTGGTAAAAGTGGTTCCAGCAGTTCCATGGCCTTGAACTTTTGCATTGGCTTCTTCACTGTCACCTGCTTTCCTCCTCAGCTCTGGGTCGCCCCCCTGGGAGATATAAGCTGAGCCAGCAGGGGGCCATAGTGGTCTGAGGAATCCTCAAGTGCGGATCGCAACAGCACACTGTGAAAAAGAGAGGGTACCCAGATGACCTGTGGGAGACCATCCCAACCCCTCAAGCCTTGGGCTCGGGCTGATGGCTATCTTGAGCCCGGGGGCAGAGAGGGGAAATGGAGGCCCCTGGAATCTGGGTTCTGACACGACTTTGAACTTCAGCCTCCAGGAAGTCTGAATTTGAGCTGAAGGAATGCAGCTCCATCCACATCCTGAAGCTGGAGGAGGGCCAGAGCCTCCAGAGCACCATCCAGGGGCTGCAAGACACGTCCCTGGCACTGCATAAGAGCAGCCTCAAGTGCAAGGAGCTGGAGAGGGAGAGCCAGCAGCTCAGCCAGAAGGTAACCATGGGTGGTGTCTGGAACCCACGGGCAAGCAGGTGGCCAGGTGGAGCCCCCAGGTGCTGGTGAGGCTGCACAGCTGTGAGAAATGCAGAATCCAGGGCAGCCACAGGGGTAGCAGAGGGACAAGGGCAATTAATCACTGAGAAGAGTCAGGAGGCATCGTGATGTGTCCCTGAAGCAAGTGACCAGACAAGATGGACCTTTGTGTGCCTTGTTGCCTTCATCTGTGAAATGGGGTTGACTATGGACCCACCTAATAGGTGGTGTGAGGGTCATGTGAGTTAGTGTAGATGAAGGGTCCAGCACATGGTAAGCGATTAATGGAAAGAGAGCAGCGCCCTGTTCGAGATCCCTCGGTGGGCATTGGACAGGAGTAGTGATGGGAGACGCGCACCTGAGTGTGGGATCATTGATGGGCCATTTCGGGGCATTGCTGCGGGTGAACAAGGTCCGTGCTCACTCTCCTTCCCATCGGTGGGATGAGGGGGGAGGTGGCTTAACTGCATTTCTTTTCTGGACAGCCCCCGGGTCTCCCCAGCAGTACAGTGCAACACGGACATCTGGGGAACAGGCCTGGTCCTACAGTCAGGAGGACCCCATTCCCACAGCAAGGAGGGCTGGGAGAGGCTAGGATGGCCTCCTGTGCTGGCCACTCTGGGTCAGGGGATCAGTTCCTACAGCCACACCGGGGATGGCAGGGCGGCACTGTGGGCTGTGCACACAGCTTGACCACATTCTGGATGAGGGAAGGGCAAGGGAACTCTTGCTGACCACCTTGTGGGACTGGTGCTTTCAGGTGTCTGGGTGTCTGTCCCAACCTACCCATGAGTCCCGCCAGTGTCATTTGCTGAAGCTGCATCGGCAGCAGGAAGGACACGGGCTGCAGGCAGGAGACCTGGGTCCAGCTCTGCTGGCACTTTATCTCTGGGTGAGGCTCAGGGCAGCCCCTCCTGTGGAGTGGTTTGCCCAGGCCTCCCGTGGGACATCCAGGGTTCCATGACTCAGTCTCCTTGTCCCCTTGAGGCATTGTGTGCCTTGCAGCACAGTAGCTGGCAAATAGTTTGTCCTTTCTCTGTGGGACAGTAGGAAGCCTGCCTCATGCCATGTCCCTCAGTGCAGCCCGCACAGGGAAAGCCACTGGACAGTGTGGGGTTCTTAGGCTCACGTGGGCCTGCGCAGGAAATGTCTCTAAATGGCAGACCAACCTTGGCTGAAATAATAAGAATTTTCCATTAGAAAGATGAGACCTCCGACTCGGCGGGTCCTCCCGGGTCTGCTGCAGAAGGCCTGCGATGTGACCTGTGGCCCAGCGCCCGCAGGCCCGAGAGATGCTGCTGGTGCTTCTCCTCCCTCAGTCCCTCCTCTGCACAAGCAGGGCTGGTGGTGGGTGCCATCACCCTGGCACGACTCCTTAGCCCCCCATGTCTCGGGTCCCACCCATGCTTCCTCTCTGCATCAGTTCCCTGGTAGGACACCATATGGTCCTGCCACAGCCCTCAGGAGCCATGTCTTGGCTCAGAGTCCCTGGTAGAAAGGCGAGGCCACAGTTCCCAGACCAGAGCTGCCCTGTGCCAGGTGCCAGGAGCCCTGGGAAGGTGGCCGTTGCTCTGTGGAGGGCTCCTCCTTCCATCCTGCGGGCTTCCCTTCCTGCTTGGCCCGCTTGGGACTTGGCTTCATCTGTCCTGACCCAGCAGGGCTGGCTGTGCTTTCTCCCCCGAGCCTGGCAGGTGACTAGTCCCCCTTAACATGGAGTGGATGGTGCCTCTCGGCCATCAGCTAAGTACCGCAGGTGACATGGCCCAACACTGACCTTCCTGGGAGAGGGAAGGCACAGCCTCTGACAAATCTAGACAGCATGGCCACTCTGGGAGTTGTCCAAGAAGGAGGGAAAAGGGTCAGCCAGGACACTGTAGCCTGGAGTCCTTGGCCCTCTGCTGCCAGCTCTGGTCTCCCACCACTCAGCGTGGCACCCAGGTTGTAGGCTCACTTTGGTCTGAATGTCTCTAAACCTTAGCTCCCGAAGTTAACATCCTTCCCTGTAACTCAGGACACTTCTGTGGACCTTAGAGAAGGTGCCACTCCCTCATCTAACCACATTGATATCCCAAGAGTTCATTTCTTCAACGAGGATCCCTGGTTGTCAGAGGAAGAGAGGCAGCCCCTTGGGGGCCTGTCATGGGAACAGTAGGGCAGCACAGGGGCTGAGAGGCTGGTTCTGGGAACCACAGCCTCACCCCATGAGCCCAAGTCCGGTGCTTTGGGAGGGACGAGAAACCCTGTGGGGCCACTCGCATCTCAGCCAGTGAGCTCTCCTAGGGGAATGGGGTCCTTTGGGGACAGACAGCAACAAAGGCTCCAGTGCAGGGCAGGAAGGATCAGACAGAGAGAGAGGTGGGGTTGGCCAGCAGTGTGGGTGTGACGTGGGGCAGCCACATCTCAGACCAGAAGCAACAACAGTCAGATACACAAAGGCTGGAGCAACGTTCTTTCTCTGGGAGGGAAGGGGTGGAGGGTGAGCGAGGTGGGGTTGGGGCATACTCCACAGGCCCCGGCTGAGTGACAGCAGGGCTGGGGTTGGCCCACCACTGTAAATGGAGCTCGGCCACATCCTCACTGTGGGGCTTGGACAAATTACTCGATTTCTCTGACCCCGTACCCTTCCCTGAATGATGGCTGGTGACAATTGTCCAGGGCCTTCCTCCTCAGAGCCACTCTCAGGTATGGGCCCTGCCACTGAGGAGATGCTTGGTTCTCTGCTGAGTCCAGGCCTTGTGCTAGGAAGTGGGGCAATGATGAAGAACGACCAGAAAGACGTTTTTACTTCTGAGAAAGGCTCAGACACGTGGCATGTTGTAGCGCATGTTGCCATTGGCTCTGGCTGGGTGAGGCTCCCCCGTCCGAGAGTCCCCAAGTTGAGGCAGGGGGCTTGGTATGCTGACAGGGAGATGTGAGGACATGAATGGGAGCCCCAGTGTGCCCGGCCCTCTCCACTCACGGGGAAGAAGCGAGCCTGGCTGCTGTTTCCAGAGGAGTCTGGAGACAGAAACCTTTACCTGTGAGAGAAAGGCAGGGTGGCCCTCCCCCAGACAAGAGGGCAGAGCTGACATTAGAACAGCCATCTTTCTGGGAGCTTGGTAAAGCTACCTGTGCCATCCACACTCCAGACAGGCGAAGAGAGTAGGCTCCTGGTCCTGGCTGCCCACTGGGTCACTGGGGGTCTGAGAGACCGACCCCAAGAGGTTTTAATTGGTGTCCTGAGGTCTGGAGTCCTTAAAGGCTTTGAGAACCATCTTTGACTTTGGAGATCCAGTATTTAGAGCAGTCACCCCAAACCCGCAGCATCAGGGTCACAAGTCAACATGCAGATTCTTGGGCCCCAGCCCCAATCGACTATGGCAGAAGCTCTGGTGACGGGTGAGGGGACAGGGCTCTCACAAGGGATCAGCTGTTTCCTCATACTTGCGGCCTGCGAGCTGTGTGCTGAGCACTTCACACTGACAGAGGCTCCTGATGATGCCTGTTGCTTGCTGGCCCTGTGTCAGTTATGGAAACCCACTAGTGGTCACATTGGTAGCAGGAAGCAACCCTTTCTCCCACCTCCCAGCTGGTGATGAGTTTGGTGTCAATGGGAAGGACAGCAGCATGGGTCTCACCTGGGAGCGGAACCTCAGGTCCCGCCCTGGCCTCCAGAGTCTGAGTCTGTGTCCATCACGTTGTTCAGGTGTCAGGCACAGTGTGAGAGAAGTGCTGATCTTGGCCGTTCCTGTTCAGGGAGGTTGGGCACTGGTGGGTCCCAGCAGAAGAACTTTTTGCGGGGCTGGTGACTGGGCCATTGTCCAGGCAAGATGGAAGGTGGTGTGGCCTGTGGCAGGCAGTGGGCTATGGAGGGGGGAGCCACATGGGGAAAGAGGACAGGCCTTGGGGACACATTTACTTGGAGGGTGAGAGGAAGGACAGACATGGCAGAGGACCACTCCGAGAAGCTGGGTGAATAGGAATTTCCCCAACCAGGTGGAGTACCTCCAGGATATCCAGTGGGTGTGGCTGCTGGCCCCAGGACATGTGACCTGGCTCCAAGGATAGTAGTAGACAGGACCTAAGATGGAAGCAGAGAGAGTGAGGAGTGGTGAGCTGGGAGGGAAGCTGACCAATGGGGGCCAAGAACTTTTTCTCTACCATGAGCTGAAGGTGCAATCTGTGGGCTGAGAAGAAGTGGTCAAGGGTATGGGGAGGTCACTGCAGAACAAGGCCTGATGTGGGGAGGTGGCCCAGTGATGCCATCAGGAGCCAGCTTGTTTCTCCCTGCTCTGCTGGCCTTGGCAGTGGCTGTTGGACCTCCCCAATGTCAGGAAGAAGGTCTTTCCTTGAGAAAAGGCCTGTTAAAGTATCTGTGGGGCTGACAGCATTGGGATTTCTTTAAATTACAGTTCACTTCATAAAACTAACTCTTCAATGGGCTTGGTCTTTGGCTCTGCAGATTGAAGAGCTGCAGATGGAGCTGCAGAGAGAAAAGCAGAGCAGCCAGGATTTGGAGACCCTCAGCGAGGAGCTGATGGAAGATAGAGAACGATTGCACAGCGACATGGAGATCCTAAAGTCTGACAAGGCCAGACAGGTAGGTCCTCCAGAGCGAACAACTCCCCTGGAGGCCCTGCCTGCCAGAGGAAGAGTCCAGGACCATTGTCATGGCCTGGTAATTTATCAGTGGCCCATGGATCTCTGGTTTCCTCACTCAGCTGCAGCTCAGACAGCAATTCTCAGCCACAGCAGGGTGCTGGGGGCAGATGTTGCTTCCCAGGGACACTGGCCATCTTCCTTTTGATAGTCATGACTTGGAGGAGGGAGGAGGTGCTCCTGGCTATGCTGGGTAGAGGCCAGGGATGCTGCTAAGTGTCCCGCAGCTTATGAGTCAGCACCACAGGACAAAGAATGAACTTTCTCCAAATGTCCAGTGTCACACTGATCACCCTGGCAAACCTCCAGGGCTAATTTGCCTCCGACCACAAGAAGTCCTAGGGTAGGCAGTCCAGTGGTGGGACAGCATCTCAGTGAGGCCACCAGGAGCCAGGCTTCTCTCTCTGTGCTCTGCTGGTCTTGGCAGAGACTATTGTACCTCCCCCAAAAATGGGCAGGAAGAAGGTAGAGGGTGAAGGTACAGAGGGAAGGTCTCCCCAGGACTCTATCAACATCTCATTGGCCAGACCCGACACATGACTAGCCCTAGCTGCAAGGGAGGCTCAGTATCAAGCACTTGAGTTTCAGCCTCTCTCATGGTGCTGAAGAGGGTGCTGACAAGGTGCTGTGTATCATCCCAGGGCAGGCGCAATCCCCACCCTGATCTGGGTTACAGTTTAGAAGTCAGAATGACAGGTGACAAGCCAGGTAACTTCAGATGTGTGCTATTGAGGGAATGTGCGAGAGTCCTGGGAGCGCCTTGCTAGGTGTAGGACATTTAGAATAGTGGTGCAGGGCTTTTCTTACGAGCTGACACACACTGAGCCCTGGAGGGTGAAGAGGAGCCCGTGATGCTGAAGGCCAGAGCTTGGAGGGCGGTGTGTGTTCAAGGCAGAGAGAAGGTCACATGCAATGTCTGTGGGGAGAGTGTCTTAAGGAGAGGCCACAGGGGTGGGCCAGCTCCTCGGGCCCCTGCCGACCAGGATAGAAAGAACCGAGTGACATCACTTTCACTGTGTTAAGTAGGAGGAGATGTAGTTTATGTTTCTAAACCAGCCTGGCTGTTGTGCATGTGCTTGACTTTGAACTGTCTCAGTGGGGATCTCCGTGCCCTTCACCTTGTGTCCATATCAGGCCTCTGGGAAATGTTAGAACTTCTGTCGGGTCCACGGTGGCGTGGTCTTTCCAGGCCTACACTTTAGTCCCCCAGTTTGGACCCAAACCCCTGAAATATGTTCACACAGCTGCCTGTGTCTTTTTCATTGTGTTTTCTTGCAGGTCGATGATCTTGATCAAATAAGGGTTTGTCTCAACGAACTGGTCCGGTCTCTGCGGCAGAGGTCCCAGGTCACCAGTGAGGCCTGCATGAAGGACATCAAGAAGGGGAGCAGAGACCTCCACCAGATGGGGGCAGAGACCAGCACCAGCCTCAACAAGCTGCAGTTGGTGAAGCAGCAGCTGTACCGGGACCTGGAGCAGATGACCGAGCAGGTGGAGCAGGTGGCGGAGCTGGAGAAGGAGAAGGAGAAGCTGGCCAGGGAGGTCTCCTCTCTGAAGACAGCCACCGACGCTCTGGAGTGTGAGAACCAGGGCCTGATACTGGAGAACCAGAGGCTGCAGCAGACCCTGGAGAGCAGCAGCCAGAAGTCACAGGCCCAGGAGCAGGAGCTCGGGGAGCTGGAGGCAGAAAGCCAGGCCCTGCAGCAGGGCCCGGAGGCCCAGCAGCTCGCCACCAAGCAGCTGGGGAGGCCCGAGGAGGAGGCGCAGCTGGCAGCAGCTTATGAGGCCCTGCTGCAGGAGCACACGTGCCTGGGCTCGCTCCACGAGCACCTGTCAGGGGAGTACGAGGCCCTCAAGGACGAGCATAGCCGCCAGAAGACGCTGCTGCATCGCACCCTGGAGCTGGTGCACAAGTCTCAAAAGGATAGGTGCGTGCCGGCTACTGGCGGGCAGACTGGCGGGCTCCCCTGGGCTCCTGTCCCCCCTTCGCTCTGGCCCCTCGAGTTTCCTCTGGACCTGCTGCTTCACAGTGAATAGAAGTACATCGAGCTTCACCTTCAGCGGTGTGGCTTTTGTGCAGCTGGAGACGGGGGCAGGAGGGTCCCCAGGGGGAAGGGTGTGCACACTACTCCCAGTTCAGGGAAACCACGTGTCAGCTTTGGGGGCCCTGCTCCCCTGAAGATTCCTACTCCCTCTTCCTTTTGTCTCCAAACCAAGAATGTCGGGGGACGTTCACCGAGCTGCCTGTCTGCAGTGATGTGCTTCCCTAGCTTCCCAGGCCTGTTCTTCCCTGTCAAAGTCTCAAAGTCTGGGCTTTTTTTTTTTTTTTAACTTTTAATTTTGAAAACTTTTGAATAGATAGGAATACACAGAATAGTGCAGTGAAAGCGCTGTGTGCCATCACCAGCTTCAGTCCTTGTCAACACTGCCTTTCTCGGTTCATTGTGACCTCCTCTCTACCTCCATGAGCCTTTTCTTTGGGGTAAAACTGATGTATGTTGAAATGCATAAATCTTAACTTTGTGCTCCTGACAAATGGGGGCTTTGTGTGCATGCAGTCCGCCAACATGACCCGAGCTCCTGCCGGGCAGATCCTGATTGCGCCAGGCCCCGGGAAGGTGCAGCAGGACCCAGAGCCTGGGAGAGGTGGATGTGCATGGGACTCAAAGGCGGGAGAGGGGGGATCCTCTCAGACACCTGGAGCAGTGCAGGAGGGAGCTGTCGTCCACACATTGTGCTTGTGAGACGTCCCTGCTGACGGTGTTTCCTGTGACTCTGCCTCACAAGACGCGAAGCAGATGCTGGTTCTTTAGTGGGAGCAGCTGAAGGGCAGGAGTTTCCCTCGCAGGGATCCAGGGAGGCCGCTAAGCCAGCCAAGCCTGGTGAGGGCATCTGATGATGTCGTGAGCCTGGGGGTGATGACACTCATTTATTCACTTACCTAGCACTTCCTGTTGACTCTCTTTGGGGCCTTCCACCCCCTTTTCCACCCAGGTCTCCATCCTTCGGGGCTGCTGGCATGTCTGCTCCTATTAGGCCTGCTCCTTCCAGCCAAAATGAGCATCATGAGCCTCTTGGCATCTCCATCTCTCCTCCTCCCGCACCCATACTGTGTTCACGTGATGCTTAGTGAGCATCTACTGGATGTGGGTCCTGTGTCTAGATGTGGCGGGAATGCACCCAGCTGACTAATGATGGGAAACTGGTGTGGTGCCCACCCCTCACCAGGTGCTTACAGGCCTCATCCTTAATGTCCTGTCATATTTATAACAGTGTCATGATATACCTAATGTCCTGTTATATTTATAACAGTGTCATGATGTACCTAATGTTATATTTGTAAGTGTCATGATGTGTTCCTAATGTCTGTTCAGACCGGGAAGGTTTGTGCAGGTGGAATCTGAATGGCTCTGAAGGAGGAGTTCATTGCTGTTTTTCCTGTAGCTTCTTGCTCCATAAAACATGCGGACCTACTGTGCTACTCTGTAGGTTTCGCTGGTTGGAAAGATAGCTAGAGACCCCTTGGTATGTCTGCAGCCGGGCTACAGGTTTGTGGTGCAGGTGCCTGGAAGACAAGGATGATGGCTCTGCATTCATTCCATTTGACACAACACGGACACTCACTCGTTCCCCAGCACACGCTGGCTGATGTCAGACCCCGTACTAGGGATTCAATGGGAGCAAGACTCTCTCAGCGTCTTCCTGCAGCAGGGCAATTACTAATGGTTGGAATATGCTTGACCAGTGTGCTTGTCCAAGACACAACTGGGAGGCAGGAGTCGGGACCCTAATGGTCCATGGCCCTCTTTGTCAAATGGGGATGAGTTTTTCCAGAATCGTTAGCCTGGATGAGAAAGATCACCACCCTGCAAGCCAGGCAGAGCCCACCCCCACTTTTCACCTCCCACTCGGGGCAGCCTCTGCCCGTGGCTAAAGGCCATACGCACATTTGTCTTGAAACAGCCGCCTGAGCTGGTTTCCGAGTTTGAGTCTCCACAAGTGTTGGCTCCAGGCAGATGGTACAAGGACAGCTGATAGGGGGCGGGTGGGACGGGGGTGGAGGGCTGCAGACGACTCAGCACCTTGGAAGTGGGGAACTCCCAAGCCATCCCCGGACTTGGAAGGTTCCAGCAGGCAGGAAGGTCAGCCTGGGGGAGAGTTTCCTGAGCCATCCCCGGACACAAGAGGTTCCCTGGACATGAGAGGTTCCAGCGGGCAGGAGGACCAGGCTGTCCCTGGACACTAGAGGATTGGCCAAGGGCTGGTCAGGGCCTCCCTCTTGTGCTCTACTGCCCTCCAGAGACACTGTTCTGTAATGAAGATTGAGGCAGGAAGAAAATAAAAGCCCCAAACTGAGGGGTAAGTTATGGGGGAGGTTAAGGGCTGGATTGGCAGTGCCTTGAGGAGCAGGATGTGTCTGTGTGTGTGCATGTGTATGTGCAACTCGCCCCGGCAGCTGCTTGGGCCCCACCAGGCAAGCCTCTGGTCAGTCGTGGTGTTCTCAGCAGACTAGCAGGGGGAGGCTGCTGTGACAGGGACTAGAAGGGACCACGGAGACACCTCAGGTGGGAGGAAGAGAGCTCAGCTCCGCAGCTGGAGGAGATCCCCCAGAGCTGGCCAAAGGCTGTCCCAACTGCCATTCTCCCATTTCTCAGCTGCCCAGGCCCACTCCCTGCCCATCCGCATCCCCCTCAGCTCTGCAGAGAGAAGCTGCTTTTGGGAGGCTCTGCAGTCTTCTGGGGTGCCTGTTCCTAGTGGGTGTGTTCCCTCCACAGGCATCAGGACATGGTGAGACACGGGGCGGCGCTGGGGCAGCTGGAGAAGCTGCTGAGCGCTGAGCGGGAGGCTCTGCAGCTGGAGCAGAGGGTCAACGACAACGTCACAGACGAGAACCGGAGGCTGCGGGAAGAGCTGGACAGGTAACTGCCCCGCCCCACGCAGCGGCGTCTGCCAGGGTTTCATTCAGACCAACTCACTCAGCAACCGCTGAGCAAAGCTCCAGAAAGTCCTCTGGTGATGGTATATTTTTACCAACCCTGTCAACTGCTGGATGGTAAGAAGGTAAAAGGGGACGCCAGCTGGTGGCTGGGATGGAAGGACTAGGGACACCTGGGATGGTGCCCTGTCTGGGCTTAGACAGCCTCACCTCCCACACTGGTGAGGATGATGATGGCATCGGGCCCGGGCACCCTCAGCCTCTAACTCCAGCGATCGGGCCCGTGAGGGAGAGAGGGAGAGCCAGTCCTCATTCACGAAATCCCTGTGTATGAATCACCTACTGGCTGAAATGTCCTTGTAACCCCCAGACTGGCACCTGTGGCCTTTCATGGATGTGCCCAGAGTGCAGGACACTGGTGTTGACTGATGCGCACATTTGCAGCTGAGGCCGACAAGGCCTTTGACTCCTGCCTTGTGCCAGCGCTCACACTGCAAATGAGCGTCCTGCTCATGGCCCAGTTAGTGCCATGATTTTCTCGTTTTGTGCTTTTGGGTGGCAATTTTGCTGTTTGAAATGGCCCCCAAATGGAGTGCTGAGTGCTGCCTAGTGCTCCCATGTGCAGTGCCGCACCGGGCCTCACAGGGAGGACACGAGTGGTAGATAAGGCTCCTGCAGGCAGGAGTCACAGTGCTGTTGCTGTGAGTATGTTACACAGGCATCTTTATGTCTTGTTCAGTTGACACAAGTGTGCCCTGAGACTTACAGGGACATGGGGAACAAGTTCAGTGGACACTGATTCTGTGTTCACAGTGATGATAGAACATTATACTAGGAATCATGGGAATTGACTGAGCTCTTGAACAGGTGAAGAAACAGCTCAGTGAGATTAAGTCACTTGTTCAAGGTCAGTGCTCCTAGTTGACACAGTCAGGTTTCGAGTCCAGGTCTTGTCTCAATCCAGAGTCATGACTGTAGGAAGCCTTCCTCCCCACAGCCTTGTTTTAGAATGTCCTGAAGGGCTGCAAACTCAGGTGCCTCTGGTGGCCAGGCAGGTCCAGGACATGGGGGAGAAGTGTCAGCGACAGACCAGACCCTCGTGGAGAGCACACACCATATGAAGGCATCAAATGGGAGGCTGGCCAAGGGCTTTTGTTTATGCTTTTTTTCCCCCAAGAATCTAGATATCTGAATGTTGATGTGAAACTTAAAAATTTTAAAATCTTTATAAACCAATTAATTAAAAACAACAACTGTGTAGGCCAAACTGGACACATCGGTGTTCAAACTGAGTCCATGAGCCTCTGGTAATTGGAGTTGCTGGTATAAATCTTCCCCCAGGAAACCCAGTGGGGTAATTATGATGATGACCATAATTTCACTGGGTTTACATAGTACCCAGCATCTCATATTTCATTTATCTCAGGAGTTGAAATTAGAAAGGGACTTGGAATTGGGGAGAAGAGCTGGGCATAGGCATAGAGTTTTAGAGCAAAATTGTTCTGGCTCAGTGTTTTTTAAAAGTGTTTTAATAGAAGAACCCTTTATCCAGGTAGGCAGGGATGCCAACGCCTTAAGTATAAAGAGTGCTAATAATGATGCTGTGTTGAAGTGGTGTCCGAGCCTGCCTCTCCTGTCCCCCAAGCCAACAGTGGGACACCAGGGGCAGCCTTATAGAACCCCAACAGACAGTTTGAAAACTGCTGATTTTGTTCAACCTTCATTTACACATGAGAAAAACTGAGGCCCAGAGAGGTTGTGGTTTTGAGTAAGGTTGTACAGCTGGGACAGAGCCTGGGAGTGCTCCTCAGCCCTTGGCCCTGTGTCTCTCCATCCCCAGGGTTGATATCTGGCACCAGCAGCTGAAGAAGGAGCTTGAGGAGTTGCAAAGCCACAACAAGGAGCTGCAAACCTCACTGGAGAGCTCCCAGCTGGAGTCGAAGCACTGGAAGGCCCACTACCAGGAGCTGAAGGAGGAACAGGAGGAGCTGCGCGCCCATAACATGGAGCTGCAAGCCTCCCTGGACAGCTCCAAGCTGGAGGTGGACCGCTGGCAGGCTCAGTATGAAGAGCAGAGGAGGGAGCAGGAGGAGCTGAGCGCCCACAACAAGGACCTGCAAGCCTCCCTGGACAGCTCAAAGCTGGAGGTGGACCACTGGCAGGCCCAGTATGAAGAGCAGAGGAGGGAGCAGGAGGAGCTGCGTGCCCACAACAAGGACCTGCAAGCCTCCCTGGACAGCTCCAAGCTGGAGGTGGACCGCTGGCAGGCCCGGTACCACGAGCTGAAGGAGCAGCACCAGGACACGGAAACATCGCTCACCAAGTCCCGCAAACAATGCGAGGTGAGGCCCGGGGCTGGTGGGCCTTAGGACGCCGGGCTGAGTTCCCTGGGCTGACAGCCTTGGTCTCGGCCAGGTGGGAATGGGCCCTCATTGGGGTCTGTGCTCAGAGACTGTGTGAATGTCACACAGAGGCCGAGGGGAAGCCAGGAGTATTTGAAGGGACGAACTCCATGACTGGCAGGGATGTGTTAGGAAACACCTTTCATCAGGCCGTGGCTCTTTGCAGGGTCGGGCAGTGCATGGAGACAGCCCAGTACTGCTTCATGTCTGTCTTCCAGCTGAGCACTTTGCTCAGTGCTGACCCGGGTCCTCTCACTCAGTTCTGCACGTCCCCCTACTGGGGATCCAGCCTGCAATGCAGGCGTGTGCCCTGACTTGGGAATCAAACTGAGACCTCTTGGTGTGTGGGACAGTCCTCGTCCAAGTGGACCACACCAGCCACCAGCATATTGATGAGATATGTAACATTATTTTTTAAAATTGTTAAGTCCTCAGAATCTGTTGTATATTTTGCCTAATGGCACATCTCAGCTCAGACTGGCTGCATTTTCAGAGCTCGGCCTCCACGCGTGGCCAGCGGCTGCCTGATTGGATGGTGCAGTGACAGAAGGCTTGGCCGTCCCCAGATCATTGACCGTATTAGTCATTCTGACTGGCCTAGCAAATACCGAAATGGCCATCTTTGTGCACGTGGCTCTCTTCCTCTTTGGAAGTAGATTCCCACCATGAGTCATGGGGTGCATGGCGTTTGAGACATTGTCGATCTGTGTTTTAGATGCTGTTTGATCTCAAGGGGGACTTGGAGGAAGAAAATCACTACCTCTCGGAAAAGATCCAGATGATGGACCAGAACCTGAGGCGTCTGGAGCAGAAGTTGGATAATCAACTTCAGTACCATGAGGAGCAGCAGTACATGTAAGGGGTGTGGGCGGGCTGGGACCTGTCCACAGAGGGGTCCTGCTTTCCAGCTCCAGCCTAGACCCTGACATTCAGGGCAGAGAACCCCTGGGGCGCATCATATCCCAAGGGTGAGGGGACAGACCATCCTACCACGGCATCCTCCTCTCGTTTTCCCTGGGATGGTCCTAGGTTTCTGCAAGTGGGGTGAATGGCCTTTGCTTTTCAAAGACACTGCCCTCTGCCAGACACTTCGTGATCTGCTTTTGGAATGAAGTTCACTTTAAAAAATAGGACAGCAGCAAAGAGAGGCCCCCAGGGAAGGAATTCAGGTCGAAGGCTGAGCCCTTCCTATGTCCGCTTTTTCTTCATGGGCTGGGGAATGGGTTGTGGTGCGCTGTGACTGTCCTCCCTCTGCCAATATCTACAGGGTCCTGGGTTTGCCGGAGGCCCTACAAGGTGCACAGGACCAATTACCTGGTCGCCAGGAACCAGAATGGGAGATGGGATGTGAGCAGAGCTACATACACACCTGACATGTGTTGAGGGGCTCCATGGGGGCGTAGAAGGAAGTGTGGTGGTGGGAGTTGGGTGCTGCTGCTGACATGGATGGGGGAAGGCTAGCCAGTGGGGGGCACTCATGAGGGAACCTGGTACCCAAGGGGATGATCTGGCGACGGTTTTGCATTAGAGGGTATCTGCAGGAGGCCAGGGTTTCCTGAGCCTTCTCTGAGCAGACTGTTCCCCAGCCCTGGGAGGGCTGCGGTGTCTGCCCTCCATGAGTTTGTGCAGCTGGCAGGGGGGCAGGGGGCAGGCCGTCAAACCCAGACAGGAAAACGCTCTAGCATAAGGCCAAGCAGCATGGCTGTGGGAGCAGAATAACACAGACGAGAATAGCAGATGTGGAGCCAAGGGCGCTGGGAGCTGAGCAGGGTCGATGGTCGGGGGCCCTGTGGTTTGCGAGCTACCACCTTTCAAGGGTGCTCACCCACAGTGAACTCCTGGGAACGCCTTTGGTTTAGGCAGGACTGTGGCAGCTTCATGACCGGAGCAGCCTGAGCAGCTGCCTTGGTCCAGAGGACTCATTTTCAGGCGAGGAAACCAGGGGTCTGAGCTGCCAAGGCCACACCAGCTGCAAGAGGCAGGAGTAGGACAGGAGCCAGCAGCCCCCTGGGATGCATTGTATGGATATCACCACGTGCTCCACTTGGGGACAGGGTAGAACAAAAGCAGGCCATCTGCCTCAGGAAGGCCAGGCGCCCTCTCCCCATGAGTAGGGTGCCCTCTTTTGTCCTTTCTGTGTTTTTGAAAATGTGAACTGATTTCCAGCATTTAGATATTAAGAGATTTTGCTTCACACCCTGGGTTTCTGGATCCTTTGGGAAAATGACCAGAAGTTCCGCCTCCTCGGGAGCAGCGCTCCTTTGCAGGGGCTGAGTTCAGTCCCACGCAGCACCGAGCGCTCAGCCAGGGCAGCCCAGCCACTCTGCCTGGTCCTTCCAGGCCCGCTTTGCTCCTCTCCTCCTCTGTCTGGCCCCAGAGAGGCTCTGAGTTTGCTTCCGTGGGAGTGTTATCAGAAACCAACATTGGAATGGGTCGAGGTCAGAGGTCTGACTTTGCTAAGCTGACTTTTGTAACCTTGATGCCCATCTAACTGACTGAGGGCAGACCCCTGCCCACCATGGAAGGTCTTGTAAGTCTGCACCTGCAAATGCCAGCTTAGCCCTGTATCTGCCCCTGAGTGCACAGTTTCCTGAATTGACTTGGCCTGAGAGTCCTCAGGGTTTCCAAGCTTGAAGTTTCAGGTGATCCGGGGTTTGCTCTCCTAAGATGACATACAGCCTGGTCCTAGGTGCTCCAGCAGGTCTCCTCCAGGTGTCAGGGTTCCTGGACCACGTCTGATGCTTCCATTCACACATCCCCACCTCTGCGACCATGATGGTCATGCGCACCATGATGCCTGAACCCCAGAAAACTACGGGCTCTTCTGGGCCAGGTCCCAGGCTGGGCTGATGGGTCAATTCATGTGTTTTATTTTAAAAGCCAGATTGTTTTTTCTTTGTCCTCTATTTACAGAGATGAAATAGATGCCTTAGAGAGACAAAAGGAAAACCTAGAAGATAAATTCATGGCTCAGCATCAGTTCTCTGATCCGGCTCCAAAGCAGTGAGTTGACTTAAGTTCCAGTGACTTAAACAGAAGAGAGGGCTTGCTCTCTCACAAGGAGGGGATGCTGTAGCCACCTGGAGCGGTGGCCAGTGGGTGGGCCCGTGTCTTCCACTGTATGACAGGTCACCTGTGTGCAGGTCCCTTCCAGCACAGACAGGATTTAGGGTTTCTTTCAGTTCCACCCTCCATACTCATGGCTATCCTACGGGGTATGGCAAATGCCAGCTGGCCATGAGCCTGTGTAAGGGGGAAAGGGGTCTCTTGTTTTAGAGCCATTAAATCAGGAGTGTCAGGTTTTGTCTCAAGATTTCAGGACATAGAAAACCATGTTTCTGTTTTGGGAAGGAAGCTTGGGTCAGACACCTGAACCAGCACACATGATCTTCAGGCACAGGAACCTCCTGGCCTTGAACCTAAATTCTTCTGGATTCATGGGACCCCAGGGATTTCCACAAACACTTCCTTTCTCCAGAGAACAGTAGGCTGGTTGTGGGCTGGCTCGGTCCCTGTCCAGCAGGGCTTCCCCTGGTCCCGGGCCTGAGCCCCAGGAGCTGGTCCTTCAGACGGTCTTGCCCCAGCCCAACTTTGAAGTCGGATCCCCGTGAGTCCTGCAAGGCCTCTCTGTGGAAGTCACAGAACCACAGAATTTCAGAGCCTCCGCCTGACCCCTCTGTTGACAGGAATCAAGGCACCGATGAGGAAATAGAGTGATTTGTGTGAACACAGTGCTGTTTCATGCAGAGCCAGGATTCAAACCCAGATGGGGTTGTTCTGTTAGGTCAGAGGACCTCCATTTCCAGTCAGCTGCAATGTATTACCCTTAAATTCACTGTTTTTATTTATTTTATTTATTTTTAATCCTCACCCGAGGATTTTTTTTCATTGATATTTAGAGAGAGTGGAAGGGAGGGAAGGAGGGAGGCAGAGTGAGAAGGAGAGAGAGAGGGAGAGAAACATCGATGTGAGAAAGACACATCCATTGGTTGCTTCCCATGCACCCTGACTAGGGCCCGGTATTGAACCTGCAACCCAGGTACATGCCCTTGACTGGGAATTGAACCCACTACCCATTGGCGCACAGGCTGACACTCTAAGCACTGAGCCACGCTGGATGGGCAAGGGGCACTGTTTCCAATTCAAACGGCCCAATCTGCCCTGCCTCTGCCCCCACCCAGATTCCTCAGTGCCGGGAATGGGCAGAGTATCCCAGCCTATTTCACTTATTATTAACCGTGGCAGCAAATGAGAAGGTCCCTGGCTCTTCCTGAAAGTGGCATTTTGCTGGGAACCTGGAGCAAACATGGATTAGATTAGCGCAGAACCACGTCCTGTACTCGGCACAGGCAGCCAAGAGCTGGGGGCTGTGTTTGAAGTTCTGTCTCCCGAGAGGCTAGTGTGGGTTTCTGCCACGATGAACGCTTCTCCCCATCCTGGGTCTGTGCTCATTAACAGCAAATTAGGTTCTACCTCAGAGCCCCGGATACGATCATTGTGGTGATGGCAAAGAGGGCCCTCATTCTGAACCCCTAATTAACAGCCAACTTCCCAGGCGGGTGATGGAAATCCCAGCTCACTGTAGGGCACCCAGTGACCATTGGAGGGGTGGCCAGGGTTGGCTGTGACCTAAAAATCTACTTCTAACTAGGAAAACCCGCTGGACAAAAGCCAAAGCTTTTGTCAAATTCATCAAGCCAAAGAAAAAGCGTTCCAGAGAGGGACCAAAGTCCCCCCCAGACAGTGCTGCGTGTCCGCAGGAGCCCCTCGAGGCCACCCCATCGTGCTCACACTGGGCAGAAGAGCAAGACCCCCCCAGCGGGCCCGCGAGAAAAGGTAGGAGGGTCTGACCCGGCTGCAGGTGAAGTGAAGGGGGGGTGCCAGGCCTCCCTCCTGGGCAGGGTAGAACCAACGGGACAGCGTGCTGGGGGTGCACACGTGTGCATAGGAGCCTGAAGGGGGTGTGCTCCATGCAGGCACATCTGGCTCCTTAGGTATGTTAACAACCAAGTAGGAAACACAAACCCACCACAGTGTTGTGTCAGTTCGGTCCCAGAGCAAGGTAGTCACTTTAGCATGAGAAGCCTCATGCACGGTGTGCACTGTGGTAGGGACGTGAGTACCCAGAGCTGGTGCCCACAAGTTACCGCAGAGACAGGCTCCATAGTGTGTGTTTTTGCGTTTCCTCGTGTCTGCCAGGCCTAGAATAAGCGTTTCTGAAGGGAGATCCCGATGCATTTAACACGTAGTGGACATACGCAAGGTCTTCAGCAAGGCCGTGTGTGTCTCTGACCTTGTCGTCACAGTGAAGAGCAGGTCAGGTTTTCTTCTCCCACCTGATCTGTCTTCTGGTCCTGACAACATGGGGTGCAGGCACCTTGTCATTGAGGGTGTCATCCGGAGTCTGCCAGAGGTTCTGAAATGTGCTGGGTGTATTTCACCAGGTCTAAGAAGCTGTCAGTTATAAGCTGTGCAATTGTGCGCACATGAGAAGAAAATAAGTTGGTCGTGGCAGCGACTGTTTTGTCAGAATTGCCACCTTGCCGACAGTGACTGCAGGACATGTTTGAAGCTAAGTCCTGATTTCAGAGAGGCTAAGGCTTGGGGAAACAATGTGCATCTTACCATCGATTAAACAAAGCCATTGCCTTAAACATGGTTTAATTTTGAAATTTGCTTTTAAATATCATTTTATAGATAATTTACCTATAAACCTGCCAAACGTGCACCCTGAGAAATTTAAATGTTATGAAGGACACTAGGACTTTCTGAAGACCAGGTCCATGCCTCACACTAGTGCACTTTCAGGGGCCGACGTTGCAGCCCAGAGGCGGATGATAAGCCGCCTCTTGAGTGTGACATGTGCACACGCCTTGCTAGATGACATTCACCACTTCAAGTCCTGGTGTGTCACTCAAAATGCAAAAGTGAAGCATGCACACAAACACACAGTTTGGGGACTAATGCTTGCATTCCCGGTCTTTACAGGAGATGAACTGGTTAAAACACTCACTGCAGGTTGAAGCTTACTAGCATTAGTTTTATCTTGACTGGTTCTGTGGCCACAGGTTTTCATGCTGGCTACTTAATTTTTTTTACGTTTATCGCCTCAACTTGTGTATTGTCTAAGGTGAACTAGTGAACTAAAGCAGCCTAGTTGAGCTAGCAAAACTTTCAGAGAAAAAAATGCTTGACTGAGCCAAACTGTTGTTTGGATCCATGAGTGAGCAGGTCAGTGGTAAATATTAGTAACGGCAGCCATGGAATGGGTGTTTTCTCTGGGCTCAGCACCCCTTTAGCTGGTTTATGCGCTGTATCTATTATCCAGTCCTAACTGCCCTGTGAGGCAGGCACGCTTACTGTCCCCTTCTTGACAAGGTTAAGCACTTGCCCAGAGAATATGTGCTGGAGCCGGGGTCCGAACATGGGTCTGACAGATTACGGAGCCTGAACTCTTAACCACTGTGGGCAGTGCCTGCAGCTAAAGCTGCTTTGGTCCCTGAAGATGCTGAACAGACCTGGGCACCAGCATTGAAGTCTGTCCCTTATCCTGTGGTGTGAGCTGTGGCCACCAGGGGTGCTGTGGAGAAAGAAACAAGAGGTTCCACCATGGACTTTAATCCTAAATCAGAAATGGGATAAATCAGTTATGTGAATGTATAGGGCATGTTCAGAAAGCTAGAGCAGGTTCAGGAAGTTAGACCAATTGTCTGCTCTGATAAGACTGATTTAAAGGTCATAAAGTGTAGGTTTGGATTGGAGGATGCGTAGGGGTCTAAATGTTGAGGGTGTTTTGGTATCAGAAGGAGGTATTTTCATCATTTTCAAATTCATCTTGCCATGAGAGGTTATTTTAAATGTACAAGAATTATTAGTGGCTCTGGCAGGTTTGGCTCAGTGGTTAGAGTGCGGGCCCTTGGACCAAAGGATCGTGGGTTCAATTCCCAGTCAAGTTCACATGCACCATTGCAGGTTTTCCATCCCTGGGCAAGGTGCTTGCCGGAAGCACCCAATTGATGTGTCTCTCTCACATTGATGTTCCTCCCCTCCCCTCCCCTCCCCTCCCCTCCCCTCCCCTCCCCTCCCCTCCCCTCCCCTCCCCTCCCCTCCCCTCCCCTCCCCTCCCCTCCCCTCCCCTCCCCTCCCCTCTTCTCCTCCTTCCCTTCCACTCTTTCTAGAAATCAATAGAACAAAATTTCCTCAGGTAAGGATTAAAAAAAAAAAAAAAAAAGAATTCTTAGAGAAAGGTTTAGGTGGACTCTTTCATTGCAGCAGGCCAGAAACATATCACAAAGTGTTCCAAGGTCTGTACCAGGAGCAGGAGCCAGTTGTGTGTGAGCTGAATTGTCAGGGAGCCTGTCATTAAAACAAATGAGAAGGAAAATGAGGTCCTAAATTTATATGCGTTCTCATTCAGTAATTGAGCACATTGGGACTGGCAATAGCCTAACGGGTCGGCTCCTTGGGGAACATGGAGTTCTCCTCGCTGCTCAGTGAAGCACAGGCTCCGGGACGCCGGTGAACTAACTAAACTGAGCCCGGGCAGCAGTGGCTCCCGGGCCCTGGCTCTGGCTCTGCCCTGGGTGGCGTTTCCTTCTCTCTTGGGCTGGACAGGATTCCGATTTCCCTGCACACTTAGCTATTGTAGTGGCATTTGCTGTTATTCATTTCATTTATTTGCCGTTTTGTGTGTTTTTTCCTTCCTCTCTTGGCTTATCCAGGGGATGACAATGTAGGAACAAGGCGCAAAAAGAGTCCCTTTCTGAGAGGCAAACCCAAGGACAAAGACAAGCCTCCAGCGGCCCGCCCGGCTTTCTCTAGACGCCTGCGGTTCTGGTCGGCTTCGGTCCTACCAGCCTCCACTAAATAGCCTCTCCCTTCCTCAGACACTGGAGATTTCCAATATTTGCCTCTACCAGTGTCTTCTCATGTCCCCTCCTTCATTTCTGAAATTCAAAAAAACCGACAAATCAGTACCTAAAGGCCAGATGACACAGAGTGGACCCCTCCTCCTGGCCCCAATTCCCAGCCAAGCTGAGAGCAGCCAGTGTGGACTCCGATTTCAAAGAAGATGAGCTGTCACCCTCTGGATCGTGTTCCAGCACAGCACAATGCTAGGGGAGCCTCGGGACATCACCCACAGGTCCTCGGGCCGGGATGTCCATGCTCAGTCACTCCCCTGTCCAGGCGCTGACCCTCTGTCCCACCGGCAGGCTTGTATGTCCTGCCCGGCCGTGTGCAATGCAGAACTGATCAGCCCGGAGTGAGACTGTATGACCCTGGTGAGGTCCCCTGACATCTTGGATGCAGGTGTTAGAGCTGCAATGGACAGACAGAGCATCAGCACGTGGTCACCGTCAGGTCCGGGACACGGTCCACAGGGGCCACTAGCTCCTGCAGTGTTTCCTGTCGTCACCATCCTTGTGCCATCTCGCGATTTCTGGCATGTCTGTATCACCTCTGTGATTACTCACATATTTTCCCTCCAATCGATTCTTCGCTGCCACTTAAATTTATTTTATGACTTACACCATGTTGAAGTCAGTCGAGTGGCGCTGACTTGGCCTCACGCACCTGCTCTGACTCCTGGGCTGCTGTGTCCTGTCCTCCGTCCACCTGTCTGTCCGCCTGTCTCCCAGCAGCTGTGGGAAGTGCGCGGTTTCTCTGCCATCGCTGCCTCTGCCCATCTCCGCCTCTCCTCTGCTCCTCATGTCACCTTCACCCAGTGGACGCCTGTCTGACTCACTCCACCAGACTTGCCTTGCTTCCCATCAAGGTTATCTTTCAAAATCCAAACTTTCCCCTGATTTCAAGTTGTGAGACTTGGGTGCTTGAGACTTCCCAGTGAGTCCAGACACTGAGTGGCTGAGGGGCGGGGACAGGTCCCTGGGAGAGGGTGGGGAGGGGCAGGAATCTGACCTTGGCGTGGCTCTGGGTCCACAGCCCATGGGCTGCGTGGAACAGGACACTGTGCAGACAGCGCTGTCCTGATGCTCCCAGGAACTCCACCTGCAGAAACTTATGACTTGTACTTGGAGAGCCCGTCCCCTTCCCTGATATTAGGTAGTGAAGATCTTTTTGTTTATCCCTCAATGTTTTTTTTAAAATAGGGTTTTATTTAACTTTGAGGAGAGTATGTGTTCACAGTAGGAAATTCAGAGATGGCAGAAAAGCACAACTACAAGGTAAATGTCATTTTTGCAGGCGGTGTCACCATGCACAGATGGAGACATCGGTGTCACCATGCACAGATGGAGACAACTCAGACAAGTTACTGGGTGGCAACAAACTCCTCTCTCAGATCGTAACGGATGCCTGTTGGCAGGGTGCACATTCTGGGCCTTGAGGGCCTTGACCGTGGTCCTGAGCAGACACCTACCTGTCAAGGTCCTTTTAAACCAGGGATTCGAGTGACACAGAGGTACACAGCAGGTGTGCCCAATGGTTAATGTGTTGGATTTTAACAATGTTTTGTTGAGCCTCTTGAGTTTGTCCTTTATTTTCTCCCAGCTGCGTGGGGCTCACAGCGGGATCTATCCTTAGAGCCAAGGCCGGCCTCCCGGGGACCCCAGCACAGGCCTGCAGCCTGAGCCTCCTGTGCAGACCACAGCCCGCGAGGCGCAGCCCAGCTTCTCTCCCTGCGGCTCGTGTGCCCTGGTGCCTCTGCTTTCAGGACTCGGTGTGACTGCCCCGCCTTGGCATGGGATCTTGCGACCCCATTTATCACTGTCTTTCTCTGCCCCGGACCCCAGGGACCTAATACCGAAGCCAGTGGCCCTGCACAGAGGCAGCCTTCACCGCACGGAGGCCTTGGCTACCCCCACCATGACGCCCCGGCCATCAGAGCTGGGCTCCCAGGCCTGCTCCTCCTCAGCCATGACTACTACCCCTTCCAGCTCCACCCCCATCTCCCGGGACCAGGCGACATCCCAGGTGAGTCACAGGTCCCTCCAGAATCAAGATGCATGAGCATCTGGGGCCCAAGGTCCTTCCTGGAGACCCCAGCTCTCAGAGGCGGGAGGGGTCTCTCAGACTGAAGGGCGGTCAGCAGATGGGCTAAGCTGTGGACAGGTTGGGTGTCACACAGACACAGGTCCTGACCTCGGCTCTGCCTGCAGCTGTGTGACTTTGCACAGATAACATCACCATCTGGAGGCCCAGTCTTCAGCCCCTAGTGGGAAAGCCCAGAGCCCACCTCCGCCGTGCAGGAATTGGTGGCACCAAGGAGCTCCAGAACGGAGGTGAGCCAGAGTTTGGGCTAAACTCAGGCAGCACTGGAGGTTTATTCTCCAGGGAAGAGACCTTGCAGCATCTCTGAACTGGAGGTCGGTTGATAGAGTGGAGGGCAGGTGTCCTAAACTGAAAAATGGGGGGACTCAGGGAAGGGTTTACAACTTGAACGTCTCCCAGGATGCCGTAGCCATGCGTGTTCACACCTCAGGATGTGATAGTCAAATGCTCCTCAAGTCACCTGAGTAGGTGGAGAAATTCCCAGCAGAACAGTCTAGTCCCATCTTGCCAGGTGAAGCCCATGAAGGTTCAGAGACCCCAGACACCTGAGGAGGACCTGCAACACCAGAGAGAAACTAGTGTGAGAGGTGACAGAGTCATGGTCAGAGACAAAAGCTTTAAGATGCCTGGAGCAGGACACTGTGCAGAGCAGCGCTGTCCTGATGCTCCCAGGAACTCCACCTGGATGTTATTAAATGGAACAGTCGGGGAAAAGCACTTAAAATATGCAAACAGAAAGGGAAAAATAAAGGTTAAAACTGAAAGAGACACTCTGCTTATAACTTAGAGATGAAAATATCTGAAGACAGCAGGAAGAGCTGAAAATGATTGCCCCTGGGGTGTTAGAAACTGATGAGAACATGAAAGGATATTAGTTTTCATAATGATATCACCCACTGGACTCTTGGAAGTATGGCCTGCAGAACCCTGGTTTGACAAGCCAAGAAAAGATAGGGCCCCTGCCCCCAAGGCAAGCCTAGGTTAGCTCCAGGACCTGGTCCCTGCTGTTTACAAATCAGAAGCACCCCTGGGAGGAGAAGAGTTGGGTGAGCACAGGCAACCAGACAGTCCTCCTGCGCTCCTGACCAGACACTGAGAATGGCAGTCCCTTACTGTTGGGTGTCAAGGAAACTGTGCCATGTATGGCTGGGCAGCCATGCTCAGGTGTCCACTGTCAGCAGTCAGCAGTCTGCCCCAGTCTCCCAGGCTCTGTGGTTCAGAAACCCTGCCTGGCTGGAGCAGGAGCTGAGAGCACCACCTCCCCTCAGACTTGCAGCGGCTTGTGGGACTCCAGGCCTGGCCCTCCAGGCTCACCCAGGGGCTGTCTCCACCGGGATCCCACCCTGAGCCAGAGCCCACACTTGTTCATATGCCTGCAGAGCCTGTCCGAGGGCCTGTCACACTGCAAACAAAGCGCTGCCCACTGTGATTCCCTGGCAGCATGGTTCTCATGCTGAGGTGGATGCAGAACTGTCTGCAAAATGGGGGAGACCCCGGTGTCATTTTGGAGGAAATCCGGGGCTGCTGTCAGCACAGGGCAGTGTAGTCCTTCCCAGGGAAAGAGCAGTGCCTGGTGGCCTATGGGTTCCGTCTGTTTCTGGTTAGGAGCTGCTGGTGCAGGGCTCCCTCTCTAGGGACCCAGCACCCTCCCTCAGGTGGTGGATTCTTTCCTTCTGCTTCCTCCAGCCACCTGAAGAGAACAAGGCCCCAGGAGAGCTTTGCTTTCACAGCCTCTGCTTTAGGTGCAGCCCCCCTCCCGGTTGGTGGGGCTCCCAGGGTACTAAGTATCAGCTCCTGCTGCTGCTTTATCCTCAGGCCAGACACTGCTTCCATTTGCTGTCCCAGTCATTGCACAGGCAGAGAGCAAGGCTGTCCCAGCAGGAGCAATGGGGGAGGGAGGGTACAGACGAGAGTACAGGCAGGTCCTAAGGGTCCGCACGTCTCCCTCTTCCAGGCGCTGGACACAGCCACCACTCAGGTGCTGGGCAGGAGTCAGAGGTGGCCTCTGACAAAGGACCCCAGTTTCCCCATGGGTGGTCCAGGTCCCCTGACTCAGCCTTATTTTCACCATAGGCTAGAATTCAGATGGCAGCTCTGTGAGTGGTCCCTGGAGCTCAAGTTCACCAGCCACAGGCAGCACAGTGAGTAGTTGGTGCATGTGCCCTTCAGCCTGGGTTCTCAGACCTGTTTCCGTCAATAGGACTTGTCCTTCAAGCTGTTCTCTGTGGAAGTCCACACACAAAATAGGTGCAAGTATTGCTGTTATGCTGAAGTGGGAATAGGGGACCCACAGTTCCTCAACACTCCTTCCCTGCCCTCCTATGGGCCTAAGCATGCAGCTTCTGCTTACAAACCTCCAGTGATGGGGAAGTCACTACCTACCAAGTGCCCTACTTCTAAGGCTCTGGCTGCCCTTGCTTGAAGAAAGGCCATGTGACCCATGCAGAGACCACTGATTGCATGGAGGTCACGCTATCCTCACCTGGAGTTTAGTTGCCCAGAGTAGCTCCAAGTTGTAAATTTGATCTCAGAAATTGTTAGAAACACTTGCCATCTGATTTAGGCATGTTGTCAATTTCTGCAGAAGGGAAATGGTGAATTAGACCAGCCTTCTCAAAAATTAAGTTGCTTTGGGTTTTTGCAATTTCTGAAAAACAAACTCCTAGAAGGGTGGGAAGCTAAATTTTTAATTAAAACAAAGCCTCAGAGAGTTCACACTGGACTCAGCTTCTGGAGTGATCAACAGTAAGCGTAGGAGCAAGCGTCATCTCCTGCCCCCTCCATTGCCTGAAGCGGTGAATGGTGCTGGCACTGATCACTCAGACATAGACACTTACAGCTTCAGGCAAGGGCAGGCTCTGGTGAAACTGCGGGACACCACGGAGCCCTCCCTCCTGGCCCTGGGTGGAGGGTAACAGGACGGAGGAGTCGCCTCCCCTCTCGTGAGCTTCCCTGAGCAGCCAGGTTCATGCTTCATCAGCTGAGGAAAGGAGAAGGCAGCAGAGGGGTTTGCAGCAAGGGCTCGGACAAACAGGCATTTTCGGATCCCGTTGATTTCTATCACGGTTGCCTTTCAGTGACATGTCCTTTTCAAAGAGAAAGGTGGATTTTTTAGTTGAAAGTTTCCCTTCTCAAAGAGGGGACTTGCCCTGCTTCTATGCGCTTCAGGAAAACCAAGTATTTGGGGCTCAGCCCCACGCGCCGTTGCTAACAGGTGTTTTCCAGAGGCCTGCTGTTTGCGGGGCCCACCGGCACTTGGGACCTGGGTGCCCTGTGGACCCGGTCAATCCAGAGCAGACTGCTTGGTGGGCCGGGAAGCAGAGCATCTCCTGGTGAGTCCCCGGTTCTCAGTGCAGCTCAGCTCTGCACAAGATGTGAGCAGGGATGATGAAGCGTGTCCCTGTCCCCCAGCTGTCCGTGTGCCGCAGGACAGACACTGATGATACCTGGGGCAGGCCCCTGATTCTGCATGTGCTGGAGAAGTGGGCCACGAGGGGAGGTCTGCAGGCCTGGAAGGGACAGCCTGCCCCTGGCAGGGGCGGTGCCCCCTCCCTGCAGCTGGTGCTCACCCTCTGACCCGAGGGAGCAGAGGGTGAGCCTGGTTCCCCCAAATCGTCACTGTGAAGGTTGATTTCTTTCCCCTCTGGGGCAGATGTAAACGTGGGACAGAGAGGAGCTGAAGAGCAGCGAACCAAGAAGACTGCAGACTTCTTTCCTCCTGAGGGCCCTGTCCCCGCCCCCATGGACCACAGAGGGGAAGTGGGCAGCGCACGGCACAGGCTACATTGTCCACACGTGGACGCATGACCTGCCATGTCCTGGCCCCTGCCCTCACCAGGCGGCACTGCCCTGGTCTAGGCAGGGTGTCTCCACCTGTGTTCCAGAAAGCTCCATGCGGTAATAATGGTGGGCTCCCCCCAACCCCCAACCCCAGGGCAGACCTTTTGTCTATACTGGAGTTTTGTGTGAGATGTTCTGTATTAACAAAACTGTTTGAGGCCACAGCCCTAGACCTCACACACATAGATAGAAGTTGTTGTTCCTGAGAGCCCACTGTGCGTGGTACCCAGCACTCAGGGGAGGCTGGACTCCTCCTGGGAGAGTCAAGAGCAACTCGAAATCTGTCCTTCCTGAGGCCATTTGCCAGAACTTGGGCAGGGTCATTAGTTGTTTTCGGATTGGATGGTTTAATGTGGGCTGTACTTGGCATCAGCCCTGTAGGTTAAGTGTTGTCATTTCCTTTCAGTGCCCTGGCCAGGTAGCCTAGAGAGCAGCTGGAATTGGACCAGTGACAGTTCCCCTCCTAGCCTGAGGGTAAGTCCACCTTGCCTGCTGTGTGCTTTTCAGCGGACCTGGATCTTTGGTTCTGGGTGTATATTGTTTGTATGATTTAAAAAATACAATTAGTGAGGTTTTTCAAAGCACGTTGCGTTTGCATTCATAGGGCCACATCACGCAACTTCAAGCTCAGGCCTGGGGGTTTGAACAGATTTGGGTTCAAATCCCTTCTCCACTGACCAGCTCTGTGCACCTGGGAAAGCAACCCATTCTCTGAGTCTGAGTCACTTCAGCTTCGGGATGGGGACAGTGCCAGCAGTTCCAGTACATGGTGCGCAGAGGACACAGTGAGTGACTTTGATTCCTTTTTGATGTTTAAAGTTTGTTTATTGGTGCAGAAAGTGGTCTGCACTGTCCCAGGCTAATGAGCGTGGTACTTACAGCTGTTGATAAATTAAGCTTTAGAAGGAACTTTCCACTTTTATCCCAAGTTATTTTGTTTTTAAATGCCAGTGTAAATTCTAGAGAATTCCAGAATGCCCTGGACGCCCACAATGCCAGCGTGGGAGAAGTGTGCTCTGGGTTCCTAGGCAGGGCTCTGTCTGTGCTCAGGGAGCCAGAGGCAGCACAGAGCCCACTGGAGGCCGGCAAGCGAGATTAGGAGACTGAAGTGTGTTCCTCTGTGTCCCCTCCCCTGACCCAGTTTCCTCCGATGAGCTCCACTGCAGATCCAAGAGCTTCAGCAGTGAAGACCTGACTCGCAGCAGGGACACAGCCACCCTGCCCCGGGATGCCAGCACCCCAGGACGCACTGCCCTCAGCTGCCATGAGTACCGCCACCCCGGAACTTACCTCTCCTCCAGCAGGGCATCCAGAAGAGGGGTGCGGCCCAGCCCCAGGCCTGGGTGCAGCCCTGTACCTCCCTGAGCAGAGCAGTGAGATGCTCACCCTGGAGGAGTTCCTGGAGGACAGTGACCAGGGCTCCCCCACTGCTGTGAGAGGCCTGGGAGCACTCTCCTCCCTCACTCCCTCAGATGGACCAGGACCAGAGGTAGGGACCTTGACAACAAAGTCACAGAGAGGGATGGGACTGGGGGTGGTGCAGCCTGGCTCAGATGGGGAGCAGAACCACTAGCCAGAAAATCACAGCGTGCTGTCAGCCAGCCCAGACCAGGAGACTGTTTCCTCCCCTGTGAAGTGAGCGACAGAACTGTGTTGCCAACATGGGGGTGGGAGGGTGTGCGCCCACCCCCGGAGGTCCCCTGAAGATGTGGTCAGCACCCACTTGAGAGTTAGCATCTCCCGCTAGGTGTGCGGCAGAGCCCTGAACACCTACCTATTCTGAACCTTCACCAGCAGAGTTTGGCAGATTTTTTCTGTAAAGGGCCAGATAGTAAATATTTTAATCATTTAAAATGTAAAACTGTTCTTAGCTCACAGGCCATACAAAAACAAGGCGCAAGCCAGAGGTGGCCGCAGCTCGAGCGCCCTGAGGTCTGTGCTGCAGCTCTGCCCCCGGCCGTCAGCTGTGGGGACACCCTCCCGGCTCAGGGCAGCTTCCTGCAGCCGCAGGGGCACCTCACACAGTTCTGGCCAGGAGCTGTGGGGTCACCGCTTCTGGGTCACCCCATGGATGAAATGCGTGCCTTACAGTCTCATTCCCTTAAACACACACAGTGGGACTTTCTCTGGCCACACTGTAAGTTCCGTGGCCTGCGTTAGTGGAGCCCAGCGACACAGCGAGTTCAAAGTATCTGTTCAGTCGGTATTTCTGGAGCGTGTCCTATGTGATGCCTGCTCTCAAAACAACAGAGTAAACCGGCTCCTCAGCAAGTTTTATCACAGACTCGCCCTGTGCCTGGTCCTGTATCGGCCTGAATGGAAATATGTATCCTGGTCTCTGCTCTCCATTTGTTTCTGTCTACAAAGCACTCTGTGCCCGGAGCTGCAGAAAAACCAAAGCCCTGCCCTCAGGAAGGTCTCGGTCTGAAGCCGTGGCCCCCACATGCAGGCCTGAGCCACACTCCCCTGGGCTGCCTGGACCCAGGCCGGCCTGCAGTTTCTGAGTCAGGAGCGCTGAGGGGGGCTCCCTGAGAATCTGCATTCCTGCCAAGTGCCCCGATGATGGCTTGTCCTTTTCAGCCTAAATGAGACCAAAGCATCCTCCCTGCAGGAGCTGGTTGTGGAAGCGGATGCTCCGCTCCTGAGAGCCGCCCCCACCTCCCTGCATCTCCCCACTGTGCTCACCCCACTAACCTGTCGCCCTCCCCTTTCTGAACAGGCCTGAAGACGTGGAAGTCACAATGGTGCCCGTGCCAGGCCTCCACTCCGTGAGTGTTGATGCTGGGAGGGGGGTGAGGAGATGGGCCCTCTGGGTGGTCAGAGAGGGCAGACTCATGAAGCTGGGTGTCAAAGGTTTAGAAATGTGCAGAGAGGGGCTGGGTGGTGGGAAGATGGCTGCAGAGTCAGACAGCTGTGGGTTCCAGTCCTCAATCTGTCCCTTTCTCAATGTGGGACCTGCTTGACCTCTGTGACCTCCATTGCCTTACCTATTACAGGTTGTCCTAGTACAGCCTTGCAAGGGTGCTTTGAGAACTGAATGAGGTTTTGGGGGAGGGAGGGGGGATGGTTTCATTCTCTTACGATTACACCTGTGGTTTCTAGCATAGTGCCTGGCACATGGGAAGCAGCTGATACGTCCTACCTGTTGATATTAATGACCACAGGTCTCACTGTACAAAAACCCTGGATATGTGACTCCCAACCTGCACGCAAAACAGCAGACTGTGTCTCTGTCAAGTTGAGCGTCCAGATGTCTTCCTGGGCCAGGAGTTGCTGGTAGGTGCAGGTGGTTCTGGGCCGCTGAGCCGTCCCACAGACGGACGCTCCCTGACATGGGTCCAGCGGGCCGGGGTCTGACTCCATCCTTGGTGAACCCCAACTCCTCTTCTGCATGCACTCACTGCCTTTCCTCATCTCATGGTGTCCATCTGCCTCAGGAGACACCTCCACCAGGCTCCTCCAGGCTCTGCTTGGTGGGAATGAGGAACAGATGAAAACCATTGCTGTGCTCAGGCCTCCAGCCCTGACCGTCCCATCCAGTGGAAGCGTCTGTGGAAAGTCCTCTCCCTCTCTGGGTCTGTTTTCTTGCTGGTGAAGTTAGGGGGCTGCCTGGCTTTTCTTCCTGATCCGTGTATGGCCCCAGCCCCACCATCCTGACCATGGGTAGTGTGTGTGGAAAGGCCAAGCAGGAGCCAGAAACTTCAGTCCTGGCCACATGGCCTGCACAGGGGTGTCCTGGGTGAATGAGCGTCTACCAGGACTCTCCTGGCCTTTCTCCAGCCTCTCAGTTCTTCCTCTCTTCTCTGTAGGACACTCTCAGCTGCCGGGATGACCTGCTATGTTACCTCTTCAGAAAGGCCGATGTCCCAACCATCCGAGGCCAGCCCGGGCCACCTGCCAGGAGGGAAGGGGCTGGGATGCCTGCCAGCTCTGTAGCCCCACCATCAAGATGGTTGTCAGCACCTCCGAGAGGAAGCTACTGGAACTGGAGCAGCATGTGAAGCCCAACTTGAGACCTGCTGAGTCTGAGGCCCCACCCAGTCTGGGCAGACCCCAGCAGGCCACAGTGCCCCCAACCTCCCACATGCCTGCCATCCAGAGTGTGTCGCTGAGCTGGGCCTTCTGTCAGGCCTCAGCCACCCTACTTCTGGCCAGTGGGCCAGAGGCTTGCAAACTGGAGCCCACTGAAAACCCAGGGATTCTGAGACCTCAGGGCACAAGGAAACAAGCAGCCACACCCACAAAGCCCCACAACCCCAGCTCCCACAGCCTAGCCCAGGAGAGAACCCCACTTGTGGGAGAGACTGCTGGCTCCTGTCAGGGCCCAGGGCCCTGAAGCCGACCACTGAACACGAGGTGCTTCTTGTTGGCTCCCCCAAAGGAGGAGAGGCTGGCTCCCCCGCAGCATCCACCACAGCCTCAGCCATTACCACTGGCAGTGGTGGCAGCAACTCCCAGCTCCAGGACTTTACCTACTACAGCTGGCACGATGGGTCCATGACAGGGCCATGGAGGGGCTCCCTGCCAGGAGCCCGGGCAGGCCTCCCCACTTGGCTCCCCATGCCAGCTGGGTCCCTGAGGACTTCAGTCATGGGAACAAGTCAAAGAGCACCAGGCCAGTGTCCCCAGAGCCGGGTGGGCCAACATACAGTGTGGAACAGTATGGAGTACGGCTGTGTACCACGCTCTCCTGGACCAGCAGCTCCTGAGCCTTAAAACCACCCATCTGCCTTCTGACGACGGCCTTCTTTCCGTTTGCCCGCTGTGTCCTGAAAGGACTCCCATCAGGAGTCTCACCTGTGAAACTTTTTGGGGGGACACCCTATAGTTATGTTCCACTGAACTTTGCCACGGGGAGCCTCACCTGCTCCCGTGTGTATTTGGCCAGCTTCCTGACACACAGTTTCCTGTTTACTAAACGTGCTCTTCTTGAACGTACTAAACCTGGTGGTTTTGGTTTTATAAAGATTTTTTCCTTTTGAGTTCATATGCTGGGAAAGAAATGGGGTCAATTTTAGGGGCGCTTTGGGGTTTGTATTAAATAGCTACTCATGGTGGACACAAGGGTGGGGTTGTAATAATATGAGAAAGAGTGGAACTGAGTCCTAGTTGTCCTCACTGCTCATCCATGGCAGTGTTGACGGGTGCCGGGCTATCTGGGCTCTCGGGACTCCCTGCGTCAGCCCCCAGTCTCCTGGCCCCTGGAATCCACAGCTCCCTTTGCCACAAGGTCAGAGAATGTGAAAGTGAGGTTTTCCTGTTCACCATGCAGTGGATTTTTTCTGGACCTGTGTTTATTTTAAGTTCCTGTAAGTCGAATACCATTTTGATACGGGATTTATATCACAACAGGAGCTCAGCTTAAAGTCATCCTTTGGATTTTTCCAAGGCTCCTCCACCAGGGAGAGCTAGATCTGGAGTTTAGGCCTTGGAGGCCTCTCAGAATAGATGCTCAAAGGTGAGGGTGGGAGGAAGGCATGTAAATATCCTCACCGGGCCCAATCTTCTAATGGTTTTCTGTCCAGCTGCTGCCTCCATGTCCCTTCCTTCCTCACCAAACCTCTTCTGTACAAGTGTCCCCTCCTGCCTCCTTTCCCCTTTCCCGAGGTTCTGCAGTCTGTCCTAGCCAACCGCTCAGCGGGAGCTGCCACCGAGAATGCTTTGAGCCAAACTGAGCAGCGGCACCTGCAAGCTGTGTCCCATGCAGGCTTTTGCAGGACCTGACCGCTGGCCAGTCACTCCTTGGAGCTCTCAGCCTCTCTCTCATGGTTCTCACCCCTCTGGAACAGCTCTCCAGAGCTCACACTTGCCAGTCACTCAGCCATTCACTCCTTCCTCCCACGAACATTCATTGAAAGTCCTGTGAGCTCACTCCTGGGTTCCACTTTCCAGGCAGCTCCCTCCATGCCCCCTTCAGGGCTGACCCCACCCTACTCCCCCTCTGTCGGTTCCCACCCTGCCCCCCCCCACTATTGAGTGTGAGTGTTGGGGGTGGAGATTAGGATGTAGAAGCCCTAAGGGAGTGATCAGGCCCATTGCTGAGGGGCTGGCGCTTAGTGCCTCTTTGTCCATAACTGGACACAGTGGGCAATTCCAGGGCAAGAGGAAACCCCTCTTCCACACATGCTCACTCATGGTTCTATTACACTTAAGTTCACACACACACACACACACACACACACACACATTTATAAGCCTCACCTGAGGACATGTTTTTTTGATGATTTTGAGAAAGGAGACATCGATGTGAGAGAGAAACATCCATCAGTTGCCTCCCATACACACCCTGACGGGATGGAACCCTCAACCGTTTGGTGTACAGGATGGGCCAATCAACTGAGCCACCTGGCCAGGGCAAGTTCACTTACATTTAAAAGGCAATTCTGTTCCACTCCCAGAGTGGAAAATCAGTACCCCCTGCCCCAAAAGGAAGGTACTTAAATGAAAACAACTACATAGAAAATCAAGGAGTGTTATACAATTTTAATTAGCACCAATTGCCTGCAGAACAGCCTCTGGGTTACAAGGGAAGATTAACAAGAATTAACGTGGCGCTCAGGACATACTAGCCCCCAAATGACACTTTCTCCTTAGTGTAAGAAGATGGATTAAGAAGGAATTGGACAGAGAATAGCAGACTATATGGCTAAACTACCTGTCAGCACCTACTGAATGCAAAGTACCACCAGTGCCCAAAGTGATACAGAACAAACCCTCAGTTTATCTTGTATCAACTGAAGGGCCACTTCCTCCAGGAAGCCCATCCTGACATGCCCCCTTAACAAGCTATACGTCTGCTGTAACACTTGTCAAGTTTTATTGCAATGGCGTATTGGCCTCCACTGCAGAGTGTAAGCTCCATAAGAAAACCACCCATTCTATCTTACTCCATTCACTGTGCAGGGGCTTCCCACAGGGACTGGAGCACAAGGGTGGACGTGATCCTGCTGGGCCCCTTCCAGCAATGCCTTTCTTCCCTCCTCCTCCCTGTCCAAACCCCACACCCTCCACCCTTTAAAGCCCTGCCGAGGGCCCAGCTTCTCCAGGAGGCCTCTTTCCACCCATGTGCCCACCCTGAGCTCTCCTGCCCTGAATGTCCCAGCTCTGGCCATGCCTGTGCCCAGGGGACATTCAGTTCCGTGGTCTAGTGCGCTCCTATGTGTCCACAGGGCGAGCAGTGTGGGTGACGTGACGGGCTCAATAACTGCTGTGGGGTGACTCACTGTGGTTCTTCCTGCAAGGGTGCAGCCGTGTTGGGTCTTGGCAGCTCTGTGAGTTCCCCATTGTGCTCGGAACAAATTACCACAGACTTAGTGGCTTAAAACAATCCAGTTTTATTATCTTACAACTATGGAGCTTAGAAGTGGGTCTTGGGGTGTTGGTACAGCTGAGTTTTTATGGAGACTCTAGGAGAGAACCCATTTCATTGCCTTTCCAGCTTCTAGAAGCTGCCTGCCTTTCTTGGCTCATCTTCTGGAGTGGAGCTGATACGCCATTGCAAGAAAACTTGACAACTCCCATCTTCCACGCCAGCAGTGGCTGGCTCAGTCTCAGATTCTCTCCCTTTCCTGCCTGCTGCTGTCAGCTTTGTGATGACAGTGGGCCCACCTGGATAACCCAGAACAATCTGCCAATCTTGAGATCCATAATCACACCTGCAATGGCCCTTTGCCATGTCAGGCAACATATTCACAGGCTCCAGGATTAGGACCTGAACATCTTTGAGAGCGCCACTATTCAGGCCACCACAACAGCTGTCCCCGTAGTCAGAGGGCACCGTCACGGCGGCATATGAACAACAGCCGACACTGACCGAGCCCGCCTCTGGGCGAGGAGCTGTTCTGCGGATGTCACGCGGCTCTACTTGGCAGGCGAGGTCCCGAGAGCTGAGTCAGGTTGGCAAGTGGCGGGGCTGGGACGAGAACCCAGGCAGTCTGGGTTCCGAGGCTACGCTGCTCTCCAGCACCATTCTCGCCCCAAGACAGCGGCTGACAGCCTTGCGCAGGCCAGGCGAGGTCTGAGGCCCAGCACAGAGCGGGGATTCACCAAGACGTCCAGGTGAGGCCCCTGTCCAGGTCACTGATCTTTGCCAGGCCTCCCCCATCTCAGTTCTTTCTCACCATCCTACCTCCACACCCCAGGAGAGGCCTCACGCTTATCCAGGGAAACTCCAGTGGCCTCCAGGGGTTCTCTGTAGGGGCTCCAGGTGGAGGTCCTGGATGCCGAGTACCACAAACTCACCCTCTCCTCCCCCAGCATCCACATGCCAAAGCAGTAGGGGCCCCTTAGGAGGCAACTCTTATAAGCATGTTGAGGAAAGTGAACCCATTTCCAAATCTTCGCTTTTCCACTTATTAAAGCTATTAACTTGAGATAACCACCTACCCTCATTTGAAACCTCAGTGTCACCTTCTGGGAAATGGGCATAATGGTAGAGCCTGCTTCCTAGGGTGGTTATGAGATCATGCAGGTAAAAGTCTTGCCTTGAAAGCCGTGCAGTGCCCCCTAAATGTCAGCTGTGGGGTTCTTGATATTTGATCCTGCTGCACCCTTCTGGGCACACTGCACTCTCCAGGGAGAGAAGACTCAGCTAACAGGAAGCACAGAGTGGAAAACAGGTTTAATCCTTCCTACCTGGCTGGTCTCAAACAAGGTGCCTTACCTCTGACTAGCTCATGGAAAAAAATGGAAATCATTGTACCCACCTGGCAAAGTTGCTATAAACATAAAATAAAATGACCTTATGAATGAATGCAGCACATGACAAGCCCATAAGTGACTTTGGAGAAAAATAATACTTGTGCCCCAGTTACCTGTTGCCTCATAACAAGCCGCTTCCGAAGATGGTGGCTAAGCACTCGTCAGTTCCGCTCATGAGCCTGGGATGTGGGCAGGGTTTGGTGGGGATGACTTCTCTCTGCTCCTGCAGCATCAGCTGAGATGGTCCAGCTGGGCCTTTCGGTCTTCTTCCAGGGTCACACCACACATGGCGAGGCCCTGATCCTGGCTTCAGCGGGGGCTGCTGGCCAGGGTCTCGGTTCCTCTTGGTGTGGCCTCTCTAAGAGGCCACTTGGGCTTCCTCCCAGCAGGGCGCCTAGTGTTAGGAGCAACATCCCAAGAGACAGGAGGTGGGAGCTGCCCATCTCTTCAGACCTGGACTTGAAGCTGGCACGGTGTGGCTTCCACTTTATTCTTCTGGTCAAATAGTCACTGAGCCCCCTAGATTCAAGGGGAGGGGACTTAGAACCATCTCTCAGTGAGAAGAGCATCAGTTTCCAACCATCTTGAATCTACCAAAACTTGAAAGTCTTGCTTTTTGCTTTTTTCCTGGGTGCCATGGTAACAAATGAAGTCATCTTTGCTCAAAGACCAGCAGACATACAACTATCCCTGCCTAGGGCCTAACCACAGAGCCTGTTTGGGTGACCACCGCCATCCTCGTCGTCACTGCGTCCTCACTAACATTGATCCGGAACCTAGTAAGTGCCAGGAACTTGCTGGACCTCATTTCTCTGATTCCCACAGAAGTGCCCTGGCCCTCCAGGAACGCGATTTCTCAAGGTCACATAGCCTGTGGCAGCTCAGGGACATAGCCTCCTCAGTCTGGCCCACATCCTCTGCTTTTAACCTCTATCCTGTGACCACAGGGTTGCAGCCATGTGACCAGGCCTTGTGTGGTGCCACCAGCTCAGGGAAGACTCCAGAGTCTACCCTGTGATGTCACCCAGGCTGCCTGGACCTCTGGGGGCCTGTGGGTTCCCTAAGGCTTTGTAGCCTGGGGCTGTAACCCTCAAGTGGCCTCCAGAACAGTTCAGGAAAGTGCACCAGCCCCTCAGAGCTTAGGTCCCTGGAGCAAACGTTTACACTGGGTGCAGACAGGGACTCCCAGGGCTCAGGCAGCCTTCAGGTCTGTCATCCCAGGGGGTCTGCAGTGCTTCATGACACTGTCACTGCTGCTGAGAGAGAGGTGGGGAAATGAATTCCGGTGGTGGGCTTGGCCCAATTGAGGCCCTTAGGTCTTTACAGGATGGAAGGAGCCACAGAAGTGGTCCTGGCAGCCCCGTGAGGTCCTTTCCCCTTCACTAAGTGCCCTTCTCTGCTCCGTGGGGGCCCCAAGGTTCTGGCACTTTAAGCTTCAGGAGAGAAGTTTGAATGGGGTGAGGGCCCAGGGGCTTCTCTGGAGGCTATGTTTTGATTCCAAAGTCACTGCGTTGACTTAGTTACAGGTTTTCCTGGAGAGGTTGGGTGGGGTGTGGCAGGGGTGGAGGTTATGGGTCTTGAGCACCCCTCGGGCGACTGCTTGGTGCTTGGTGTTATCACAATTTCTCATCCTACCTTCCCATTTTAGATCAAGGATGAAATCCTAGCACCAGAGTAGATCACAGGCTGTTCTTTCTCTCCCTGAGCACGCATTTCATGGGGGACATGGGCTCAGTGACTTGAGTCAACCTGAAGCCAGCTTCTGCAGTCCCAAAGGCCCAGCGAGGAGGGAAAGGGAGTCCCTGGCCCTGGACAGAGGAAGGCTCCCCATTCCAGACGAGGCAGTGCACACTGTTGGCAGCGGGGGCTGGGCAGCTTGGGCAGCTTGGGAGTCTTGAGGAGGGGACACAGTGTCATCAGTGGTTTATTCAGGCATGGACGCCTGTGTGAACACATCCTGTTAGGCTGGGCTGCCATTCAGAGAGATCCAGGGTGTCCTCTGGCTGGCGTGTCCTGGGGAAGGCAGGACTTCACTACTAAGTGGACTCGCTCTGTCAGCCTCAACCTTATGTTGTGTCTGTCGATCTTTCCTCTAAGGTGAGGACACCCAGGCCTTCGGCAAACAGCCTACGTGTTCTGGCCGCTTGATGGGGTGTGTGTCAGCCTGAAAATTTGAGTTTCAAATGTGTTGTGTTCTGACACCTGACTCGCTCCCTAAGTGATTGTCCCCAAATGAGAGTCTGGGCACCCGAGTGCCACAAATGGAAAGGAAGGGGAACATCAACACTTTTCACAAAGGCTCTCTGCGGGCATGATGCAAAAGACCACATGTCTCAGAAAGTTTCTGGGTTTTAAAATGGTACGTTCAGGTGTTTCGCATGCCAGCTCTCAGTCCCCATGGCTTCCCAATAGTGAAGCATTAGCCCCTGAGGTCAATACTGCCTCGGGCGGCCTCCCCGCTGCTCTTCCTGTTATTAAATAGCAAGAGTGGGGCCTGCCCTGGATGCCCAAGATCCCCCTGTGGGCCACCGAGGACCTGCTCTCTGCTGTCAACTTCACCATCAGGGCCACATTGAGTCCCTCTCCTGGGGCAGGAAGCACATGCATTCTCCCCTCATTTACTTTTTCTGTTACAATGAACAGAATTCTATTAAGTCACCTTCGATTAGAGACTATTTATTTTTGATTTTTATGTCGCTTGTCTTTCTCTCTGCTGGCCAATTTATTTCAAGGCTATAGGGGGACTAGAGTGTGATTCTAGGACCCTTTTAATGCTCCCGCGGGCAGCTGGTGCCTGTCTCCCTGCTCATATCTGCATGTCCGTGTTGTCCCTCTCAGCACTGCCCTGTCTCTCCCGATGCTCCAGTGGGGTTCTAGACTGGAGACCCCGAGCCTCCCTCTCAGCTAACGCAGCACCTCCCCTCTCGTGCACTGGGCGTCGTGGCGCCCACTCCCGGGGCTGCTCCACCACTAAATGCTCTCATGTCAGCTGTGATTCTCAAGGGCACCTACATCCCAGAATCTGATGAAGATTAAACAGGGTGACTTATGCAAAGCACCTGCAGGAGGGAGGGCACATAGTAAGTGCTCAATGAAGATCAGCCATTCTTCCTTAGTCTTAAGTATGGGTCCCAAGCAAGCCTGGGACTGGTTACCTCAGGGTCAGGTGCCACTTGCCCGATGGCCGCCTGGAGCAAATACCCCAGTGCTCTTTCCCCAAGGAGGTCACTGTCTATGTTGTCTGCCAGACACTGTCCCTTGGGGCACTGCCCTTCTCTCTCCTTTGGTGACCCTGGTGGGCTGTCCAACACAGAACCCATTCCCCTTCAGAGCTGGGGTGGGACTGTGGCCCACGCTAAGCCAATCAGATTTGGGATGAGAGAAAATCCTACATTTCCTTTTCAGCTTTAGTCTTCTTTCCCACGTACCAGTTCAGCACTGGGCTTACTCACCCTGCCACCCTCCCTCCCCCTTCCTGGCCTGGCCAAGCTGAGCTCACATTGCTGTTCTCATGTGCAAAGCAGCGGAAGACGGGCCAGGAAAACAACAGGGAGGACTCCACTCTCCTAACCTGTGCTGACTCCCATATGGAGCGCTGCCCAGGGCCTGAACACATCTAGCAGCACAGTGAGAGCTTCCCCAACATGGTCACAGAGGGACTGAGTCATCCTGCTCCCTGAGCAGAGACTTGGGCGTTTCATGAGCCCTGCTCGGGGGCAGCTCAGTCCATTCCCTTGGTCTTCACCACAGTTCCTGGTCTCCCAGGGTTTCACCCTCAGTGGGCTCCTCACCCACGGGGCCACAGATGATGGGTGGTTTTTGCTACTACAGGCCACGTGCGCTGGCTTCACATCTCAGACAATGGTTGAGTCTCACTGTCCCTCCCATCTGGGCCCAACTCCAAGAAACTCACATTTGTTCCTCTGAGAGTCTACAGGAGGCAGCTTACCCGCTAGCTCTGGTTTCTGCATTCGTTAGGATCCTGGCTAACTTCCTAGAAAGGACTGTCTATGGAGGGGACTGTGTCGCTTATGGATTAAGTTCAGGGAGACCAGGAACCAGGTTTCTCAGCTCCAGCAATCTTTCCTCCTACAAAAACCTGCCCTTTGGGATTCAAACTCCAAGGACAGAACGTCTAAAAGGAGATGTAGAAATGTGCTCTTTACACACACACCCAAATCTGGGAAATGTTGTGGAAGTGGATTTTGAGAGTGCTCAGTCAATGAGTATGGAATATAATTTGCGATTGGGCTGAATATATGGCATGGCTGCATTTCCCAAAGAGGCTGTGTTCTGTCGACAGCGGGCACAGCTGGCTAGAGCTCTAGCACTTCACGGGATGGCCAGTCCAGAGCTGGACGGCAAGCTGGCCACAGGAACTGACGCCAAAAGGCCGTGCTTCCTCTTCCATAATGGGAGTGAAGGAAATCAAACAGCGGGGGAGACAAGAATACTGGGCTGGACTTGTTTGCTCGGCCCACATCCCCCAGTCTTCTCTGCTCGCCACAGTCTCCCTCATCCAGGCCTTAAGGAAGAGATTGGTGCGGGAAGTGCCAGGGTATTTTATTTTATTTTTTGGTGGGCCAATCAGAGCCTATTCTCCAGAAATTTGGAATTCAGTCTTAGTCTGATTGACCTTTTTTTTTTTTAAATTTTCACCCAAGGACTTGATTAGAGAGAAAGGAAGAGAGAGGGAGGGAGTAGGAGAGAGAGACACAGAGAGAGAGGAACATCGATGTGAGAGAGAAACATCGATCGGTTGCCTTCATATGGGCCCTTACTGGGCATGAAACCCACAGCCCTGGGGTGCACAGGACTACAGGGCGATGCTCAACCAACGGAGCCCCTCCAGGCTGGCTTTTTTTTTTTTTAAGTTTTTATTTTAATCCTTCCTAGAGGAACACAGATTTGAATGAAGTACATTCACTCTATAAACACATTAGCAGCAAACTCTTCCCACCAGAGTCCTAGCTACCCCAGCCCAGAGGCTGTGCCTCAGCGAGGAGAGCGAGTTTTACCAGCCGTCCACTCAGGGATGTCTGCTTCATGCTGAAAGCAGGGTATGCATGGAGACCAGGTGAAAGACCAGATGGATGGAAGAGCTAACAAAGCTGGGACCCTGGAAACACTCCCACGTGGTGACCTTAAGCCTTCTGCCTGCCAAATCCTTGGGTATACTCCATGCTTGACTGGTGAGGTCTCCACCAGACTCCTGGGTGGGTCTAACCTCGCAAATGCCCCACTGTGTTTGGAGTCACTAGCCCTTCTAGATCCTTCCCAGAGCCTAAGCCAGATGTAAAGGATGATTCCCTCCTTCCTTCCCTAGATCGAGGTACCACTTTGCCCTGGAGCCCAGGTGAGCTTGTCAGGAGTTAATGCACAGCCATTATCTGGCTCTGCACCTCCAGGTCCCCTTTGTCTAGGGGCCAGAAGCTCCTGGAGACAGAGATATGTGTAAACCTACACAGTTCTCTAAGGAACAACAACCAGGTCCCCCACCCTGGCTTCCATCAAAGCTAGTTTCTTGGACAGTGGCCCAGACATCTCTCCTTTTCTTCTCTCCATCGTGGCCTGTTGCCTGGCTGCTCGTTTTTAATCTCCCCTCCAGGCACCTGCTGAAACTTTGGGAAGAAAGATCTACCCTATATTCCCAAGCACATTGAGGCTGGTGGTGCTTTAAACTTTCAAGCTGCAAAGGAGCTGACACTGCTGTACCCAGTGGGCTCCAGGGTGAGTAAGTCACAATGTCCACATAACTAAAGCACTGGAACCACGCTCAGCAACCGGGGTGACTGTGAGGCAGGGACTGAGGTTAGAGCACTGCTTAGTCATGGGACTGGGAAGAAAAGGGAATCATGGAATAATTTAAAGTAACTCTGATTCGTTTGGGCAGAGGGCAGCTTTGACTCAGGCATAAATGACACACAAATTATCATGTACATAAAGAACAGATCCCAAAAGTTGACTTTCCTCCCACACATCACTAAGGAATAGGACACATGCTCTCTTTTCTCAGCCTGTTTTAGGGTTTCCATCAGGACACTCCCGTGAGTGCCTTTCCCATTCCCGTTCAGTCAGCCTCGATAGTCAGTGCCAAGTATTTTCAAGGATCTGAACTGGGTGTTCTCACTGGGCTGGTTGATTGCGGGTGGGGGGTTCGGGGCAGGCCACTGAGTGGGTTTCAGATGGCAGGGAAGAGACGAGGCGCTGGGGGTGGCAGCGGTAACCACCGAGGGTGAGGAGGAGGAGGAATCTGACAGTGAGGGACGTACGACTCCCTCCACGCCCCACCCAGACCTCAGGGGCCTGCACCAGCCCAGAGGCCCTGCCTACACCACCACACTGGTCCCCCACACAGCACTCTCATGGCTTGGACCCTGAGAGCAGGGAACGGCAGGTCCCTTTAGAAGCTTTGGTTAGCTACCTGTGTGTTAGAGGAGAAAAGATAACTACAACAGAAATAGAGGCACACCCCAGTTCAGCTTCTAAAGCTCCAGAAGGCGAGGCCTACTGAAATATCTTCCAAAGCCAAAGCCAGAGGCTTCACTCGGATCCCCGCCATGGAGCACACTCAGCACTTACCTGCCCTACGGGAGTGTCATGAACAAAATCGCTTTCTGGACGGCCCACAAAGCTCCCCTGGTCTGAGCTACAGAGCAAATTCTGCTGCTTGACCCTTTGGTATTAGGTGGAGGCTCTGTTACTTGAAATGTATGTTAAATTGGCTAAATACCTCATTTCAAGGCCTGTGGAAACTGAAACCGTCCCTCAGGTTTCTGACTGTTCAAGGCTAGTGTCCTCGCCTCTCCTCTGCTTCAGGGATTTCCCTCTGTGCTGTCACTTATTTCCGATGCTTTCAAATGGTTTCAAGGCCGCCATCCCCTTGCCTGTCTTACACCTAAAACCTTGAATGTTAAAACAGGGCAAACTCACCTCTGAACTGGGCCCAGGGCAACACTGTGTCCCAAAGAACTCTTTGCAAAGATAAGAAAGCGGCATTGTGACTACTGGACCGAAGACCACTGGACTGAAGATTAAAGACGTCGTTTAGAATCAGCATCAGTGTGAATGTTACCTGCCCGGGAGAGGCGTCTTCCTTCACTGATGCCATGGCTCCGTTCCCTTCCTCCTAAATACCCACTGCCTCTGTCTCCTAACTGGGACGCAGTGATTGCCTAAGAGCTATTCTTTTTTTTTCTTCTTACTTTGCAAGGCCTGTATTTTTAGTTCAGCAGTGACTATGACCGTCCTACTAGCAGCAAGGCCTGGCTTATTCATTATCTTCCTTCTCATTCCAGTTCCATTTTCTTGAAAGCATCTCAGCTGCCAAGACTTGTCGATCAGGTGGCATGAATGAAACCTTCATTCTCAAGGGTGTGAGAGCTCGATGGTCCCAGGGCTGGTCTTCATTATCAAGGGCGTGAGAGCCCAGTGGTCCTCCAGGTGGTCTTCATTCTCCAGTTTGTGGGAACCCAGTGGCCCCAGGGCTGGTCTTCATTCTCGAGTGTGTGAGTGCCTACTAGTTCCAGGGCTGGTCTTCAGTTTCAAAGGTGTGAGAGCCCAGTGGGCTCAGGGCTGGTCTTCACCCACAAGGGCTGGACTTCATTCTCAAGGGTGTTACAACCCTGTGGTCCAAGCGCTGCTCTTCATTCTCAAGGGTATGAGAGCCCAGTGGTCCCAGGGCTGGTCTTCATCCTCAAGGGTGCGAGCACTCACTGGGGTTGCTATAATTTTTTATTAGCTTTGGTCAGTGGACTTGCTGTACTGAGAGCCATGCTGATGATCCTTGAGTTCCAGGAACACTCTGCCTGCACTGTGTCATGGCAAAAAAAATATCCTCCTTGGTAATCAAGACCAGCCACCCTGGCCAGCATGGTCACCCTCTTTTTGGCCTGCTCACTCAGTGATCTGTGGACAGACTACACCACTATGTGGCCCAGTCCATGTAAAGATCAGACCCTTGGTTTAAAAGTCAGGATTTTTAAGAAAGTGATAGCAGAACTTTAAGCCATGGTGTGTGTCTCTAGTTCCTGTGTGCACCACGCAGTGTCTTCCTAAACCACGGGCTCCAAGCAGCAGTGGAGAGCCTGAGATCGAGAAGAGCTAGGAGCCAGACGTCACTCTCACCCAAACATCACTGGGTCTCTGCAGGGGTGTGCAAATCTAAGTATATAATTTTTCCTGAATTAACTGCTTGGGGAATGTGCTGCGGTCTGCACATTGGTGCCCCCCAGATCCCTGTGGTGAAGTGCTGATGACCAAAGCAATGGCATTAGGAGGTGGGGCCTTTGGAAGGCCAGCAGGTCAAGACAGTGGAGCCTCATGAATGGGGTTAGTGCTCTTATAAAAATGACCCCAGGAAGGTCTGCGGCCTGGAAGCGGGGCCTCACCCGACCACACCTCTGCCTGACCTTGGACTTCTAGCCACCAGAACCATGAGAAACACATTTCTGTTGTTCAAAAGCCACCCAACCTGTGGCATGTGTCACAACAGCCCGAACCAACCGAGACAGGATGGAAATTGGATCCTCTTTTGTAGGTGCTGAGCGAGGCCAGTGCTGTGCTTCCTGAGTCCCAGGGGCTTCTTGACCCTTTCAAAAGTGAAGACATCAGAGCCTAGGGGCTGAACTAATCCCTCTCGAAGGCCCTGAAGGCAGTTCAAGAAGCAGTCCAGGCAGCAGGTGTTGGGAGCCACTTGGTCCCAATTTCACAGCGTCACAGACCCTTGGCTGAGATGGAGCCAAATGAGAAATGAAGACGATGCCTTTTCACCCCGATGCCTTCAGATAGCTCACAGGGAAGAGGGTTTGAGTTTGAACTTTATAATGTGGATCTGCAGCAATTTCATTCCTTGTCTCTGGGAATGAACATATTTGAATTGCAGGCGTCTCTGCCTTTGGAATGTTAGTATTGGAAGAGCTTTGAGCATGCATTATCGGAAAACCACTGTTGCTATTTAATCACATTCCAGAGATCTGACGTCATAATCTGGGGCAGGAAATAAAATCAAAAGTCAGTTTCTACTACTATATTTTATTATTTCATATCTAGTCCATAAATTTAATTATTTAACTCTGCCGACACTTCTAGAACATTCTGAGGGGTAAAATTGCAGGTCCAGGAGGAAAAAAAATGAGCAAGAGTTGGGGATCAGCTTCACGAGGATGGGGAGCTGCCCTGAAGAGCTCCTGAGCAGGGACAGTGGGGACGTTAGTGTCACCTCTCGCTATGTTGGAGCAGTGGTCCTCAGAGCGCAGCCCAGGCCAGAGGGAGCACATCCCCAGAAACCTGTTAGACATGCGGACCCCCAGACCCCAGCCCAGGCCAATTTATTCAGATCCTCTGAGTGGGCCACCCCGGCGGTGTTTTCAGGAGCTCCCAGGGGATGAGGGTGCGGCTAAGGCTCCAGAAGCCTAAAGTTAGAAGACGAAATGCAGGGGTAGCTAGGACAGGCATGCTCTCCCCCATCTCTGATGCCCCCCTGCACAGGGAGGGAGCTCTGAAGCCATGGTGACAGACTTGTCCCCATTTGTCCTGGACTGTCTGGGTTTTAGAACTCAAAGTCTGTTGCCCAAGGAACCCCCCCTTCCCAGACGAACTGGGGCACTGCCAAGCCCAGCCACATGGGAGAGAGACCAGGCCTCCCTTCACACTCCAGTCGCTCCCTTGGGGATGGACCTGACTGGGGGCTTGAAAAGAGACACGTCCTGTGCAGCCGAACCTCCGGGCTCCTGCCTCCCTGAGCTTTTGGCCCCGGGCTCTCTGGTCCTCCTGCAGGTGACTCAGAGAAGGCCCCCATGGGAGGCTGGTGCCAGGTTGCAGGGGTGCGATCAGGTGGGTGTTTGGGATCCCTTTGTTCAAGCACAGTCTCCAACACTGGCTTGTCTGTAGTGAACTCTAATGACCACCACAAAGTCTTGGCTGACTTTCTGGGGGACGCAGATGCTATTTGTTGGGTCCCACCTAATTCTGTCAAACCTCAGAAAAATCTAAGCAAGCATCAGATATAAAATTTCAAAAAAGAAACTGTGGGAGTGTAAAATCAAGAACACAACTTAGACAAGAATAACAAGTAGCGTGAGAGGGAGTGTTGGAGTTAAAATGTTAAAAGCCCACGCTGAAGTTGGACTATATTGTCCCAATGTGGTTTATTTGTCTTGCTGGGGCCATAGGATAAAACCATATTCCAGTGGCGTTTTCCTGACGAAGTGCGTAGTCCCACAGTCAAGCATCCCAGTAAGACAAATGCGATTCAGAAAATAATGATATAAAAATATACTTTAGACTAAGGCAGGAGTGGGGATGGAGGGGGAAAGGATGAGGGGGTGGAGTGGAGGAGGCACTATAGACTGAATGTGCTCCCCCAAACTCATCTGCTGAAATCTAACCCCCAAGGTGATGGTATTTGGAGGCGGGGCCTTGGGAGGTGGTCAGGTCATGACAGTGGAGGCTCCTGAATGGGATTAACACTCATATAAAAGAGACCCCAGAGAGATCCCTCAGCCCTTCCACCCTGTGAGGACACAGGGAGAAGATACCGGCTGTGGACCAGGGAGAGGGCCCTCACCTGACCATGCTGGCGCCTGGACCTGGCCTTCCAGCCTCCAGAACTCGGAGAAGTAAGTGTTGGTTGGTTATAAGCCATGGAGTCTGTGGTATTAAGTTATAGCAGCCCAAATGGACCAAGATGGATGGATAAATGAAGGGTGAAATAATCAATTTAATCTTCTCAATTTTTCTACAAATAATGTTGGCTTGGTATTATAACATACTTCTTGGTATTTTTCTAAAGAATCCACATGGTTAACATGCTGCAAGTTCTCAATAAACATGAGTTGATTACGGGATGAGAGCCCTTTCTGCTTGCTCAGAACCTATTACTCTTGTTTCCCCTTTTTATTGAATGTATTGGGGTGACACTGGTTAACAAAACTGTACAGGTTTCAGGCGCACAATTCCACAAAGCACATGTACACCATGGTCTACTCACCACCCCAAGTCAAGTCTCCGTCCATCACCATTTATCCCTCCCCCCACCCCCCGCAACCACCACACTGTTGACCGTGTCCATGAATTTTTTCTCTTTTTTTGTTCAGTCTTTCCACCTCCTGAGCCTCCAACCCCCACACCCCGTCCTCAACAGCTGTCGGCCTGTCTCTATCTCTGAGTCTGTCTCTATTTCCTTGTTAGTTCATTTTGTCCACTAGATCCGCATATAAGTGAGATCATATGGTCTTTGTCTTTGTCTGCCTGGGTTATCTCACTCAGCATAATACTCTCCAGCTCCCTCCATGCTGTCCCAAAGGGTATGAGCCCCTTCTTCTTTATAGCTGCATAGTATTCCATGGTGTGAATGTCCCACAGTTTTCTTATCCACTCACCTACTGATGGGCGCTTGGGCTGCTCCCAGATCTTAGCTATTGTAAATAATGCTGCAGTGAACATAGGGGTGCATAGATTCTTTCTGATTGGTGTTTTGGGTTTCTTTGGATATATTCCTAGGAGTGGGATTGCAGATCCATTTTTAATTTTAAATCCAAAGCAGCAGTTCATTTTTAATTTTTTGAGGACCCTCCACACTGTTTTCCGCAGTGACTGCCCTAGTCTGCAGCAGTAGTCGGCAATACCACCTGTTGTTTTCTAAGTTTTTAGATGTGGGTGAGTTTGTTTCTGGAGCCTGTTATGTGCCACTGACCCATGTTTCTATCTCTAAGCTGACTCCACACCCTTCTCCTTATCACTTTAGTAAATCTTGGTATTTGGCAAGCTCTCTCACTTTCTTCTTAGAGTCTCTTGGTCTGAGAAAAGAAGTGGCATATTTTGCTACTTTATTGTAACTGCTAGGTTTAACCTGGCAGCTCCATGGGGAACCCCGTGTGTCAGAGATTTCAACATTGACTGTCCTGACAAAATGATTCTCGTTTGAAGGGACCAAGGTTGGCACTGAGAGCACTAAGTCGTATTGACATCATGGGCTCTTGATAGGCGTGTTCTCTGTGATCTGTCATCCTCTAGTATTGCCCCATTCCAAACATTCTCGACCTGCAGCCTGAAGGATCTCTTGAAAATGTAAATATGATCATGCCTTTTATTGAAAACATACAATGGTATCCCATGACCTTTAGAAATAAGTCCAAAATCCTTGGCATGTCCCTCCAGGCCCTCCATGATCTGACCTTAGCTTATTTTTCCAGCCTTGTCTCTCCCTCACCCCTTTCCTCTGGCCACACTTGGGGACTCTCATTGGCATCATCCTCCCCTTCAGCTTAGGGCTGTGACATGCCTTGTGACCCAAAGTTGCCCTGTGGAATAGCTGGAAGACTGCAGACCTTCTTTCAAGCATCTCCCATTTTCCTCTGTGCTCTCTGCTCCCACACTTCAACATTTCCTGAAATACTATGAAATGACGCAACCTTGCCCACCTGTTATCGAAGAAATGCATGGTAGCTTTTCTCCATTGCTAGTGGGAGTGGGGTTCTTTGGGTGCCATTGGAATAATCATTTCCAGAGGCTCCTACTGGAGGATGAGAGTGGTAGAAAGCTTTATTTGCCGTGGGATTACATCCTTGGCTTTCCAAAGTCCCATTTCCCTTAATCCAGTCCTAGGAGATGTGCAGCTGGGCATTTAGTAGAGCTAGAAGCAGAATCAGAGGCCAGAGTTTCCAATCCATGGTGGATTGAGTCCGGTGTAACACCAGGCTGGTTGCAGTCCATCAGTGCATCGTGTGGGGCCCATGTGGGCAAATGCAGGGGAGCCAGGAGAGTGAACCCCCTGCAACAAGAGTCTTAAGAGTCCCACAGGAACCAAGAGAGCTGACTCCTTTGTTCAGGAGATTAAGTACCTCAAATCTTCCCCTGCTAGCAGGGGCCACACCCACTCTAGCCAGAGACCTGTTCCCAGGTGTGACTGACGGGCAAGTGCTTCTCTGTGTCATCTGGACTTTACCGGGCACGCGCCTCTTCTTCCCCTGTCCAGTCCCTTCCCCAGACCAGTGGCTCCCTGGGCCGTGGTAAGTTGCAGCTTCCCGGCAAAGCTGCACAACTGAATGCCTATGTTATTTGGCCTTCCTTTGGCTCCTTTCCTTCATTCATAACTGGGCTATTACTAGGGTATCACACCCTCAGGAGTTCTAAGGATCTCACTCAGTGTGAAGCTGAGGATTGTAAGCAACACAATACTGATGAAACGGGGCTTTAACAATAGGAATTTGTTTTCTCCCAAAAGAACAGAGCCACAGGTAGGTGGATCCAGGATTGATCAGCCGCTCCGTGATGTCAGGGTCGGCTTCTCTCTTTTCACTCTTCCCTCAAGGTCACAAGATGGCTGCGAGCAACAAGAGGTGGCAACAGCTCCCAGCATCAAAAAGAGAAGAACCCGGCCAGTGAGGCTCAGCGGTTGAACGTTGACCTATGAACCAAGTGGTCGATGTTCGATTCCCGGCCAGGGCACATGCCCGGGTTGCAGGCTCGATCCCCAGTCGGGGGTGTGCAGGAGGCAGCCGGTCAATGACTCTCATCACTGATGTTTCTCTCTCTCTCTCTCTCCCTTCCTCTCTCTGAAATAAACAAAAACACGTGTGGTTTTTTAAAAGGAAAAAAGTCTTCACTATTGTGCTTTTCATCAGGAAGGAAAATATTACCTCAGAAATCATCTATGAGACTCTTTCATGAGCCCTTGGCCAGAACTGTCCCAACTGCGAGGGACATGGGCAGTTTGGCATCAAACCGCTGCTGCAGGCGGCTGCTCTGCCCACGAGGGGCGGTGAGGGGAGTGGCCGTCGGGGGCGCTGACCGTGACCTTCCCGTGTCTACTGTGAGCACTGATGGCCATGCCGTTTCTTCCGTATGGACTTGTGGAGGGAAGGTTCCTGAAATTCAGGGATGACTGTTCCAAATCTATTTGCTAGTGTCTTGAGTCACTCTGTCCACTATGGTCACCGTTATCCACATATAGCTTTGAAAATTAAATTTACTTTAAGTAAAATTTAAAAGTCACTTAGAGCTTTAGGTTACTTTTTCTGGATACCTGGGGAGTGTTGGCTTGGTATAGAACAGCTGGTTTTCATTCTACACAAATGTGACATGAAGGGAAGGAAGTGTCTCCCCCCAGAGCCAGAGTGTAGCAGGAGAGTGGCCCCTCTGGGTGACTCGGCCACACCTTTGCAAGATCCCTCTCAAGCAGCCTTCTTTGGAAGTATACTCAACTGCAGGTTGCATTCCAATATATATTTCTGCTTCAAATTTTTTGACATGTTGGTTTTAATTTTAATTATAGATGGTTCCAGTTGTGCCAGTGAATGAGGGCCCTTCCCGTAGGACTGGGAATGTGACCTCGTTTCCATCCCGCCCTGGGCCAGTGGAACCATCATCTGTTCCTGAGCTGAGTTAAACCATCTGTTAAAATTGGGCTCAGTGAGGAAGGAAAAGGGTGAATAACTGTTTAGTGGAGGGAGTCCTTGGAATTATTTTAGTTGCAACCAAAGCGATGCTCTTTCTATCTCTGGTAACTTTAAATATTGTTAATAGCTACTCCAGTGGTTATCGCTGCTCAAATAACAAACTAAACATTGAGGGAAGCAGAATGTAGCCCATCAAGTAATTTTTGCTTTTAGTGAGACCATTTCAAGATATAAAATGGTGCTTGGGAAAGTTTAGAAAGACATTAATAATGTCGAGATTATTGAACTTGAAAGACTCAAAGTGTACTATATAAAAGTATTTAGTTTTTCGAAGGTCTTGTGATGAATATATGATCGTTCTACAAAACCCAGAACCTAGATTAAGTAAAAAGAGAAGCAGCCGTCCCTTCTAGGAGGCCCACTGCTGGAGTTTGCTAACACTAACATGCTGGCGTACCCATTTCCAAATTTTATTTCTCAATTTTATCACTTGATATTTAATTACGAGAAATGTTAAATGTTTTAGAAGTTATTTAAAAATGTATTGTATAGTGAGCATCCTTCCATATCTACCATATGTATGTATAAAATTATATTTTGTATTTGTACATGAGTAAGTATTGTCTACACATATTGTTATTATAACTTTTTAAAATCTTCACCTGAGGATATTTTTCCATTGCTTTTCAGAGAGAGTGGAGAGAGAGAGAGGGAGAGAGAGAGAGAGAGACATCGATGTGAGAGACACAAACCTATTGGTTGCCTCCAGCAAGCACCCCAACTGGGGCCAAGCCTGCAACCGAGGTACATGCCCTTGGCCAGAATCGAGCCTGGGACCCGTCAGTCTTCAGGCTGACACTCTCACCACTGAGCCAAACTGGCTAGGGCTACACATATTTTTAATGCACAACTTTATTTCTATTTGTTCCAGAGTACTTAATGAATTATAGTTTATATAAACAGAGATTATCATACTTTGCTATTATAAATATATTGCTGGGGTGTATTCCTCTTATTTATTTAGGGTAATTGCCTAGAACTCTTAGGACAGCAAGAGAGGAGGCTTGGAGGGCAGAATGCAGCCACCTCCAGAGTGGCATCAGGTAGTGTTTCAGGCCAGGCCAGGCCAGGGCGAGGCCTCTCACTGGCACACAAGCAGGTCTTTCTTCTAGCTCCAGAGGGCCCTGGAGCTCTGCAGGTGGATCTGGAGCAGGAGAAAGAGACAGATTCAACCACATGCTTCCCTTTCCTGTGCCTTCCCAGAGACAGGAGAGATGCCACTGCCTTTAAGGGAACTCCGGCCCATGAGCCTCCTCTCCCAGGTTATTATCCCAGACTGGGGTCCCCTCACCTTGTGGCACTGCCTCAGTGGGCTCTAGACGCTCCAGCTCTACCCACAGGAGGTGAGTGTGGCCCACCTCTTGTGAGGCAGAGAGGCGGACCTGCACCAGGGCCTGCTTCAGCTCGAACCAGGGGAAGCTGAGGGCCTGGCCGAAGCCCTGCACCTGGTCTGGGCAGGTTCCCATCATAGAAGTGATGGCCCTGGGGAGAGTCAGGTGGGCAGTAGAGTTAGAGTCCTGGTCTTTCCTTGCTCACTGCCTTCCCATGGCACCCTTTTTTGTGACTGAGGCACTGTGCATGCCCCTGCCCATCCAGGGGCCAGCCCATGACACCCCCGACCCCTGTGTGGCTATCCTGGGAGTAGCAGGCGTGATGATCCAGCAGGTTTAACACGGAGTTTGTGTGAGTCTCTCCCTCCCACTGACATCTCTGCTGAAGGCCCTGTACACTGCCCAGCCCAGCCCTCCGTGCCCCTGGGCATCTGGCTGAGGACTGAGACTGGCATGTGAGCAGCCTGCGCACCACAGTCCTGTTCTGAGCCTGGCCATGGCCCTCAGGAGAGATGCATGTGGAGGGGGGCAGGCAGAGCGGGACGGGACTGTGTTGGGTTTGGGACCTTGTCCCTCCCCAATTTGGGGACAGTGTACAGGTTGACACAGTCTATGTAAACCACTGACTTCCAAAACGACACTTTTATGTTTCTTCCTTTTACATTAAAGGGTGTTGTGACACCCTCACTATGGAGACTCCAGATTCCACAAAGGGGCAAATGCCTGGAGACCCCGGACTGGAGGAAGGCGATCACCAGGCAGGAAACTGAGCAGATGACTTGGGACGGAGCCAATCCATGTGGCCTGTGGAAAGCTGCCAGGTGAGTCAAAGTCCCCGAGAGGCAATTGCCAATGAGGGAACTCTGTGATTGCCTTTGGACAGCTTGACATAGATTGGTATAAATGTAAATGAGTGAGATATCCCTTGGCTGGGCTGGGAGCAAGCACAGCTTTTGTTTACCCTGGTGATGGTGGTCAGGAGAGATGACTGTGGAGCGGGGCAGGAACAGCACAGTGGGACTGCGGTGGGTTTGGGATTCTAGCGGACAAGTCAGCCCAACCTCCCCTTTGGTTCTGCGAGGGCAGGGACCCCATCCACAGTCCTCTTTGATTCCTCTCCTCCTGGAGAGAAGCCACCAGAGCTCAGGCCTCTCTTGGGAATTAGCACATGTGTAAGATCAGGGCTCTGCCAGGCTCTTCTAACCCACAGTGCCCACTCTGCTGACACAGGAGGCTCTCTCTCTCTGGATGCAAAGGCCACTCACTTTTTGATTTGGTTCTGCGGTGTGTTCTCCTGGTCATTATAAGGAGGCATGCCTCCAGATGTGGAGAAGACCTGGATGGCATCAGACCTGATGGATGGTGGACAGGACCTGAGAATGATATGCAATGTGACTGTCTGACTCTCTGACTAGAACTGAGGCCCAGGGATTGTAAATGAACTCCAACCAGAGCCATCCCAGATACCTGACTGGGCCTGGCCCCCCTGCTATCTATCCCCAGAGGTCTCTAATCTGGTTACACCAAGGACCAGGACTGGGACCAGCTAGGTGAAATCTCAAACTGCTTGACAGGCTGTTTTCCCTGTGCTTTTCCAAACTCAGATGCCTGATGGGTGAGTCAGGGGACTATTCATGGGACAGAGAGAAATAATTGACACAAACAATCGCAGCATGTCCAGCAGCCCTTTCTGCAGAGCCAGGCAGCAGGTAAGACCAGCCATGGCTTGTCCCCACGGTAGTCCCTACAAGAACCCTATGAGATTTCTCCTCTACCACCCCACTTGTCAGAGGAACAAACTGAGGCTCAGACAGATGTGGTGATATTTTCAGGATACACAGCTAACAGTGGAGAAAGGCTATCACCAGGAGGAATCTGAGAAGATGACTCAGGAAGGAGCCAACCCATGTGGCCGGTGAAAAGCTGCCAGGGGATTCAAAGTCCTCCTGAAACAATTGACAATCAAGTAACGCTGTGATTGTGTTGGACAGCACTCAAGTGGTCTTTGAGTCACCAGTGTGCACAAGAGGGGGCATGTGCTCACCTAGTAAACAGCTGATCCAGGACCTGCTGGGCTCTGGAGAAGGCCGGGTGCACGGGCATGAAGCTGCAGATGTGGGAGATGTTTCCACTGGGGAAAGCTGGTACCATGGACACCGCCACCTTCCCCAGGCAGCCTTCCTGGGGGGCCCGCATCCTGCAGGCCTCACATAGGTTAAAAGTTAACTCAGCCGCACACTGGGTGGGACAAGGAGGGACATTCAGTCAGTGGCACCACCGTGAATCCCAGGAGGATTCTGGAGCCCACCCAGGAAGTCCCTGCCCCTCAGGGGCGTGTGCAAGGGGAGGGACAGCAGTGCCCAGGCCGAAAGAAGTTCTAGGTTTTAAAAGTTCCATTTAAAGCCCTAGCCTGGCAGCTCAGTTGGTTAGAGCATTGTCCCAATATGCCAAGGTTGCAGGTTCAGTCTCCAGTCAGGGCACATACAAGAATCAACCAACAAATGCATAAATAAGTGGAACAACAAATCAGTCTTTCTCTCTCTCTCTCAAATCAAAAAATAAAAATTTTTGGAAAAAAAATAAAATTATCATTTAAGTTTGGTGGGTGGAGGGGGGATGTTCATACAATTGTTAACATTCTGGGCATGTTTTCTTTTTTTAGCTGAGGAACATCAGACTTCCTTGTATTAATAGTCCCTATGAAGAGAGCATTGTCCCCATGAGTCCTCAAGAAACATCCCCATTATAGACATGAGAACACAGAGGCTTAGGGATGTCAAATGTCTGCTCAAGGTCATGCAGGTGAGAACTGAGAACTGTCCAGAGCTAGGGCTCCATGACATTCCCTCTCAGCTACCTGGCACTTCCCTGCTCCTGACATGGATGGAAAGGGTCTGGGAACCTTGTCCCTCCCCAGTTTTGGACAGTGTACAGGGTAGACATAGCCTATGAAAAGCATTGACCTCAAAAAAGACACTTATGTTTGTTCCTTTTACACTAAAGGGCATTGTGAGACCCTCACTATGGAGACCTCAGATTCTGCAAAGGGGCAAATGCCTGGAGACCCCGGACTGGAGGAAGCGGATCACCAGGCAGGAATCTGAGCGGATGACTCAGGACGGAGCAAATCCAGGCGGCCTGTGCAAAGCTGCCAGGTGAGCCAAAGTCCCCGAGAGGCAACTGCCAATGGGGAACACTGCGATGGGCTTGGGCAACTTGACATCGGATAGGTAAAACCTTCCGTGAGTGAGAAACCCCCAGGCTAGGCCAGGAGCAAGGCGGCAGCCACCATCAGAGACTGCTGTTTGTCAATCTCACAGCTACAGCCTTTTTCATTTGGAATCTGGCTGCAGATCTTAACATTTTACATGTGAGCCCTGGCTGGTGCGCTCAGTGGTTTGAGCACCAGCCAAAGGGTTGTGGGTTCAAATCCCAATAAAGGGCACGTATCTAGGTTACAAGTTCGATCCCTGGCCCTGGTCAGGGCATGTGTGGGAGGCAACCAATCGAGGTGTCTCTCTCACATTGATGTTTGTCCCTCTCTCTCTCACTCCCTCCCTTCCACTCTAAAAATCAATGAAATAAATATATTCGGTGACGATTAACAAAAAAAAAAAATTTATATGTCCATGTCCTTCCACCAGCTGGGGGCGTCTGTCTCCAGCGGGAGATACTACACAATGTGGCCTGAATTGTGTCCCCCAAATTCCATGACTTTGGAACCCTTGGAACTTCAGAATGTGCCTGTATGTGAGCACATAGTTAAGGTTAAGTGGGTTCAGTGGTGTGGGTCTTAATCCAATATGACCAGTGTCCTTAGAAGAGGAGGGGGGCACACGGAAGCACAGAGGGGAGTCCATGTGACAGAGAGAGAAGACGGCCAGTTACAAGCCAGGGAGAGACCCCTCAGGAGAAACAGCCCTGCTGATGCCCTCAGCCCTAACTTCTAACGTCTACAATTGTGAGAAAATGAATGTCTGTTCACACCACCCAGTGTGGTCCTGTGTCCTGGCAGCCCGAGCACCTAGCACAGTCCACAGGGACACACTGAAGTGTTCCCAGCAGCACTGCTGACTTGGCAGCTGAACTGAATTAGGGCGATGTCCACAGCACTGAAAGGCCGCATCGCTGTGACAAATGACCTCCGTGACTGGACAAGGTCAGCAAGGACAGTGAAGCTGACTGCTCCAAGGAATACTGGGCGGGTAGTTTATATAACACAAACAGCAAAATGCAAAGTCTACTGTGAAGTGAAACAATATACTTTTTTCTCTAATATTCCTACAAATGCGTGAGGAGTGTCTTTCTAGCCTCCCGCGTAGCTGGAGGGAGGAGTGGAGGTCCGGATTCCTTTGCATGGGACTGTGGACACTCTAGGGAGAGCCCTTGGAGGCCCTGGGGAGCCCCCAGATTTGAGTCTGGGTTCTGGGCACTGCCAGGTCGTCTCGGGGTTGTGGGTGCCGAGACCCTGGAGGCCAGCTCTCACCTCAGTCCGGCACTGGATGGTGTCTGTGGCCAGATGCACCTTCCCCTGGTCTAGGGAGGTGGAGTAGTTGAACCCACCGACCAGCTCTTCGACAATATCCTTGTTGGAGCCCTACAGAGACAGAGCCCGGCACCGGGCCAGGAGGCGTCAGGAACCCTCCACCCCCTCTGTGGGTCTATCTCAGGGCAGCCCTGGCAAACTGATACAGTCCATTAGGACACAGTGAGGAGGCTCCCCTCAGCCCTGCTGAACTAGCAGCACCGTTGAACCATGTCACAGTCAACAGCCCCGAAAGGCTGGGTCGCTGAGGAAAACTACGTCCTTTACGGGGTGATAGGGAGATGAGTGAGGCCACGCTCCAGACCAGCTGGCCTACAAAGCTTTGCTGAGCTCTGGGAGATGACAAGTTGCAGAGAAAGGTATCCAATACTTTGATCCTCCCATCTTTTTGACAAACCACCCAGTCAAGTGTGATGATGTGTGAGGCTCAGAGAAGGTCTCCAAGGACAGTGGAGCTGACTGCTCCCCAGGATACCCGGGCAGGGAGTTCAAACAAGAAAACAGCAAATGTAAATGTGCTCGTGGCCTCCTGGCAAGTGAAACGACAGATTTTCTCTCTCTAATATTTCTACAAGCATGTGAGGAGTGATTTTTTTACTCTCCTGGGTAGCTGGTGGGATTCCTTTGTCATGGGACTGTGGACACTGAATGGGAAAGCCCTGGGAGAGACCTGGGGGAGTCCCTAGATATGAGTCTGGGTTCTTGGCCCTCCCCAGTCATTTTGGGGTCCTGGGTGAGGAGACCACCCTGGGCCAGCTCTCACCTCAGACCAGCGCTGGATGGGGTTTTCGGCCAGGTGCACCTGCATCCTGACGCGGTAGGTGGCGTAGTGGGGCCCTTGGACCAGCACCTCAATGATGTCCTCCTGGGAGCTCTGCAAACACAGAGTGGGTACTGAGCGAGGAGGCATCAGGAACCCTCCACCCCGCCTGCGGTTCTATCTTATGAGGGGCCTAGCAAACTAGCATGCTGTCAATTAGCACACAGTGAGGATGTCCCCAGCAGCCCTGCTGAGCTAGCAGCACAACTGAACCATGTCACAGTCCAACCACAGTGAAAGGCTGGGTCACTGAATAAAACTTGCTCCTTTATGGGAATAGAGGGCGGTGAGTGAGGCCACAGCTCCTGACCTGACTCCTACACTGGTTGGCCATGCTCTCTGAGAGGACAAGTGGCAAAGAAATGTGTCCAGTACCTTCATCCCTTCCCATTTATTTAAAACCACCCAGTCAAGTGTGATGATGTGTGAGTCTCGGAGAAGGTCTCCAAGGACAGTCGAGCTGACTGCTCCTCAGGATCCCTGGGGCAGAGAGTTAAACAATGAAAGGAGCAAAACGCAAGGACAGCAAGAATATTTTCTACACTATTCCAGCAGATACATCAAGACTGGATTTCTACCCTACCAGGGACCTGGTCGGGAGGGCTGGAGGTACAGATGTCTTTGGGAGTGGGCCTTTGAAAATACTGAGGCCCCTGATTTGAGCCTGGGTTCTGGTCCCACCCCAGTCACCTGGGGGCCCTGGGTGTGGGCCACCTCTCACCTCAGACCGGCACTGGCACTGGAACTGGACGCTTTTCCTGGCCTGGTGCCCTTGCACCTGGTACCGGTTGATGGCATAAGTGAACCCGTCAGCCAGCTCCTCTGTGACACCCTCCTTGGAGCTCTGCAAAGACAGGGCCCAGTCCTGGGCCAGGAGAGTCAGAGGCCTCCCTGGGCACTGTCAGTGGGGGAGATGGACCACAAATGCTACTCCCCAGATCAGGCACAGAGGGGCATCTGCAGAGACCTCCAGGCAGGGAGGGAACAGGATGGCCCCTGGAGGACTCCTGAGTAACAAGTAGGTAAAGGAGCTTGGTCCCCAGCCCTCAGCTTCTCTTCCTGTCAGCCATGACCTGGGCCATGAACATGACAGACCCTCGAGGCTTCTGACACCTAACAACCTGCTCCTGCCCAGGATGAGCACCACTTACCACCCCCGACACACACACACACACATACCCAGGATGAGGGGTAAGATGTGTGGGGCCCCCCAGGTGGGATCCCACTTGGGGCCTGGCCTGGATGGGCCTGCCCTGGGCTGCCCCTGGCTACCTGAGGGTGCCTCGGGCCAGAGGGCGAGGAGTGTCTGCTGTGGCCCTTGCGCCGATTTCTACAGAAAGAGAAACATCTCTCACTCTGGGCTTTTTTGTGCCCAGAGCCTTGGAAGCACGGGAAGCTACAGAGAGACATCCTAGTCTCCTGACCGACTCCAGTCAAGTGAGCAGGAAAGGCGGTTTTCTCTAGAATGTGGGTACCCGGTTACCGGAGTTCTAATTTCTACTGGGGATCTGTCACCAAGGAAGTGAGGTCGCCCCTCAAGGTTCCGTGACCTGGGCCCCTTCCTCCAATCAGAGCCACCCAGAGCCCCTCTGGGCTTCTGCCAGCTCACCCTCCTTGACAGGTCCTGTCCACACCTGCACCCCAGCAGCTACCCAGCCCTCCCACAGCTCCCTGGGGATGGGCCAGGGCCCCGGTGGGAGGGGAAGGCTGAGCTCACAGCCCCTTGCCCCCCAGTTCCGTGTCCTGGGGAAGCCTCTGTGCCTCTCAGGGCCTCCCCAGTCTCCCAACCCACGCAATGAGGTTGACGCTAAACACCATTTCCCAAGGACACCATCAGGTGTGGATGACACAATGTCCCTAACACCTGGCCTCCCATGAACCTGCTGCACAGTGTAGAGGTGGAAGAGGGACAAGAATGAGGGGACGTGGCAGGGAACCTCCTGCAAATCAGGCCTGGGCCCAGCGTGTGGTCTTGGGGAAGTCACTGCCCACTTTGGCCTCACTTTCAAGTTTGCACCTTTAAGAGGCTGAAATGACAGGAAATTCAGGTACTGTCATTCACTGGCCTAAAGCCTTCCAGTGATCTCTCTCTCTCTTGCTAACCCTCACCTGAGGATATTTTTTCAGTTGATTTTCTAGAACAAAGCGAGGGAGGGGAGAGAGAGACAGAGAGACAGATATGTGAGAGACACATAGATCAGCTGCCTCCCACAAGGACCAAACTGGGGCCTGGAGTTGCTGGGGACAAAGCTGCAACCCAGGTACGTGCCCTTGACTGGGAATCAAACCCGAGGGATCCTTTGGTGAGAGGGCCCACACTCTAACCATTGAGCAACACTGGCCAGGGCTAGATCTTTAGATTTTCAGCTCATTTAATTTCAGAAATATATGCAGAGAGAAATTAAAATAGATTCACTCCAAGAGAGGAATGCCTTAACTATGAATTTTGTACAAGAGACTTTTAATAGTGTTTCCCTCCCTATAAGTGAATTTCTATTGCAATTAAAATAAAATAAATTTTAAAGCATCCATTCTCATAGACTTAATGTATTAGTAGCCAGAAGTGAATGACAAAAGTAAAATTCTCCAAACAGTATAAATAGAAGTTAGCAGGAAATACAAAGAACAGATTGAATCTGGGGTGGGTGAACCAGAGCCTGAGGGGCAATTATGGCCCCAGCCTGGTTCTGATGGCCTGTGGGTCAAGAATGGCTTTTAAAATATTTTTAAATGGTTAAACAAATTTTGAAGAAGAGTGATATTTTGTGACATAAAACTGTATTCTAGTTCCATGCCCATAAGTAACGTTTATTGGAGCACAGCCTTGCTCACTCACAGCAGAGCAGAGGATGGCCTGCGGGCTGAACACACGTGTTACCTGTGTCTTTCCAGAAAACAGCCGCTGGCCCTGGATGAAACGACAGGTGGTGCCTGTAGTGGCTCATATGCAGCCTTGAAAAATCATGAAAAACTTTATTTGATTTTCCCCCATAACTGATATACTTCTCGATAATATTAGTTGGAATAATGACCCAGGAAAAGCAAATTCTGTCTATTCAAGTTCATTTCCTTTTCAAGGAGTACTTGGTGGGGTGGGGCAGGCCCATGAATGCATACCTACTTATAAATGTCCTTTTCTGTTTATTCTGTGAACAATTAAATTTAAGAAGCCTGTCTTGGTTTGTTTTGAATAATTATCTTGCTGATGTGATGCTTTTCATTCATAAAAGTACAGACCATCATGTGCAAAGCCGTCTGTGCCAGCAGAGAGCGCTATAAAACTCACTGTCTGCTCTGCTCCCCCAAAAGCCCCAAGCGAGACTCCCCTGTGACTGCCTTCATTCAATCCCTTCTTGCCTGTGGAGCAGCTGGGCAGATTCAGACTGTTGTCCAAGTTCAAGCAAGGGGCACTCAGACCAATGTGAGTGGCCTGTGCATTCCTGAAGGAAAGGAGAGCAGCATTTTAAAATACAAGCACATGCTTTCTTAACTGTTTTCTTTCTGCTGTTTGCCTGCTCTTTGCTATTCCCCGATTTTCTCTGCCTCACTTCCCCATGCCCCCTCCAGGCGTCTTCCTGTGGCCCCTCTGTGTCACCACATCCCGCATTGATGATGCTGCAGGCCACTCGCTCCTCCCTGGTGTGTCCTGCTCGCCTGGGCTCCTGGTCAGCCTCAGCGATGCACCTGAGCATGGCAGGTGTTGGCCTATATGATGCAACAAAGCAGTCTCTGCTCCTTTCTTCTGTCTCCCTGGTTTCCCACCCTCTATTCTTAGGAATCAGGGTCTCCTTTCAACACAGGGACAGATGGCACCCCAACACGAGAGCACTGGGTTCCTGAGGCTGCACGCAGGAAAAGGGAAAGTAGGACCAACCAAAGAACAGGCCTCCCCCACTTCCCAGTTTGCCTGCAGAGCATCCTGTTCCTGGCTTCTGTGCATTTCTCTTTTTAATCTTCAGTCAAGGATACTTTTTCCATTGCTTTTCAGAGAGAGTGGAAGGGAGAGACAGAGAGAGAGAAACATCGATGTGAGAGACACACATCGACTGGTTGCCTTCCCACATATGCCCCAACCAGGACCAGGAATCAAGCCTGCAACTGAGGTATGTGCCCTTGGCCGGAATCAAACTGAGACCCTTCAGTCTGCAGTCCTATGCTCTAACCACTGAGCGACACCAGCCAGGGCTTTGCATTTCTTTAAAACTGTTTCCTCTTGATTTTTTATGTACAAGAAAACCAGCATTTGGGGGCATCTGTGGCATTGCGGGCACAGGGGTTAGTGCTGTGCAGCTCACAGCTCAGTTATTGTTACAGTTCTTTATGTGGCGGGTGCATTTGTCCCCATTTTACAGATGAACAAACTGCTCCTCAGTCTGTTAGTAACTTACCCACAGCCACAAGCAGAGACTGGGGGAGCGGGTCCCAAGGCCAGGGGCAGCTGTCTGGTGGCAGCTGAAAAGGCCCCAGCACACAGGTTGGGACTTCAGGTCTGCATCCCAGAAAGGAGCTGGTGGGCCATGGACCCTAGGGGGCTGGGGAGGCTGTTATAGAGACATCCTGATTGTACAGGGAAAGCTGCTTGCAGAAGTCAGTCAGATGAGGAGAGGTTACTAAGACATGGTTTTCGGTGGACATCTTTAACTTCTCTGTTTGACAGAGAGGTCAACAGGCCAGAGGTGATGGGAAAAGACCTATTGAACCAGGTGAATATATAAATATTCCCCACCAATTACTGAAGTCTGCTATAATATGAATAATGAAATAATCCAACCTGGAGGGATGATTCGAATAACCAAATAGATGTTCACATAATCGCTTAGAAATTACTTCTTTAAATCTCTTCAAATCGTGGTGGTTTTTCTGGATCACAAACTATTTCATGCTATGAGTTAGAGAATGGTTTGTAGGCTTCCAAGAATTTCCTTCTTAAAACTCTGCGATTGTGAGTCTTTAAGGACTTCCTCCCTTATTTTCATATTATCTTCCTATGACCCAGATCACTTCCACGTGCTGCTTTCACTCTAAAATGTATGACACGCCTTCAGGATGACCCGCTGCTGCCTTGCAAGTAAGAAGTGTCCTCACTGAGCCCTGCCGGTGGCCCGCTTGTGCGCAGTTACCCCCCCTGTGGCCCATGTGCTGGTGCAGCCGTATTTCCCTCCTCTCTTGCTGCTGTGGGCCCCTCCCTAACGTGCTCTCTGCATTAAAGCCACACCTCCGCCCCACCACCAGTTAGGACATAGGTGCCTTTCTCCACTTCTGCACCCCCTGGGAGGCTCCCAGGCCTTCTCCGTGAGATGGATGCCCGCCTCTCCCACAATAAACCCTCCAGATGCAGCCTCCTCCCCGTGTTCTCGGCAGATTGCCTCCTGCTCTGTCCCACAGCACCCGGTGCCTTGTGTTACAGTAGGTCCTAAACACGTCTGTCCTTTGCCTTGACTGGAAACTCTTTGAGATTGGAGATCATGTGAGTTCACATCCTTTGTATAGTAGTTACCCGTGTTCTTTGGATGAATAGATTGGGTTGTCTCTGAAGGAGCAGCCATCAGAAAAATTAAACATATTCAACACCCAAATGAAAGAACCTGAAGTTAAATATGTTAGATCAGTCACAGACTCTTCTCAGTACCAGAGGTGGCAGCAGTCATCCGAAAGCTGGCAGGTGATCTGGGCACCTTGGCAAGACCCTGTGTCTCTTTGAACCTCTATCTCCACTTAAATAAGAAAAGGGTTGGCAGTATCTGCCTGTCTAGCCCTTCAGGTTCTTATGAGGATGACATGAGATAATACATCAGAAAATGTGCTGGGAATCGCAATATTGCTCCAAATACAAAATTGCATTGTCTTATTTAAGAAAACTATTGGAACTTAGACACAAATTGGACTGTATATTGTGTACCTACAGCAATCTATTTCTGACTTAAATTTAAATTTGTACCTGAATGTACTTTGTGAATAGCTTCAAAGGGATCATCGGACTTTTCCATCATAATCTGGAAAGCCTGTCTATAGGCTATTATACCGACCTGGGAGATTCTGAAATAGGACCATTGCTTCTGTCAAAGAGAACCAAGTTGTCTTCTCCTGAATTCCTGCTTCCATGTCTCTGGATCTATTTTGCTGCTTGAGAGAGTTTTAAGACAGCTAAGTTACCTCAAGTAACAAAATCTACCCCATTTATCCCATTAGTCATTGACAGTGAGTAGTCATTAACCGACCAACCTTAGATTTTAACGGGGAAACTGCATAACACTGACAATGTTTATAGCTTGTTCTGATTTCCAAAGGCATCAGGTTCCATGTCGTAGTTCTGTTTGGTCATATGGATTTTCCTTGTGTTGAGGGAGACCTGGGAAGTTCAGTGTGGAATTCTTGGATTTAGTGTAAAGAAAACTTTACAAAGAAGTCATCACATCTTGCTGTTTCCCTCCAAAACAGGGTAGTGGAGTCAGGCCAGTTCAGAAGGATGGGCCATGCCCTTTTCTCTTTTGAGATTTCTCACTCAGATGCCTCAGGGGTCCTTTGAGTTTGTCAAGAATAAGGTCTCAGGAAACCATTAGATTAAACTACTGTGTAAAGTATGCGAAGGCCTGGCCTTCCAGAGGCACATCCTGTGTTTCCCATCAAGAGACGCAGAGCCATCAAATGTGGTTCCATCGGTGGGGGGGCTGCCCCAGAGAGGTCCAGGGCCCACGTGGAGGCCTTCCATCCCAATCCCAATCCCAATGCAGCGGGGAGGGCAAGGCAGGGAAAGGGCAGGCATGGCTGTTCTTTAGGTGTGGAGGCCTGATCACAAGGCAATGCCTGTAAGTCAGAATGACTGTTACGGTCACACATGACAGAGCCTTCCTTGGTAGGTTACATACGCGGGCTCACCCTTAAATCCACACCTGCAAGGTAAGGGGACCTGTCCAGTGGTTTGCCTACCTACTGCTGAAGAATAAGCTATTTCTTTCACTGAACTGGTTGAGTAGTGGGTTGAATTAGAAAACTGGCATGAAAATTATAAATTGTCTTCTAGTCAGGTACCCCCAAAGTACAGAGGTGGAAATGTTTTATGGAAGATTTTTTGACTCACTCACCTAGTCTTATCTCTAGGAGAGGTGTAAGGAACTCATGGAATACAGAAAGGTATAAAAACTATGGGCCATGCCCTGGCTGCTGTGGCTCAGTGGTTGGGCATCATCTCATCCACAGAAAGGTCTCCAGTTCAATTCCTCCTGGTCAGGGCACACGCCCTGGTTTCAGGCTCAATCCCTGGTGGGGGGCAAGCAGGAGGCAGCCGATTAATGTTTTGCTCTCACATCTATGTTTCTCTCTCTCTCCCTCTCCCTTCCTCTCTCTCTCAAAATCAATTTTAAAAAATAAATTTAAAAAATAAAAATTAAATAAAAAATTCTCGTTCATATTGGAGATGATTTTTAAAAAATATGTGGACCATACTGTATACAGTGAAAATGATGAATTACTAGAAGGGTGAAGGTTAAAAGAGAGAATTAACATTAAAAATGTAGTCTAGAGGGTGAGTGAAATCCCAAGTAATGGTAAATTAAATATTGAGCTAGAAGAGTTGAGGGGTAGAAAACCTACCATAAAATGTCTCAAAGTAGAGAAAAATTTATAATATATGATCGCAGTCAAACTCTTTGTGTTATTGCCTAGGGCGATAGATTGGAATTAAGTGGAGAAATGACAGTCAAAAAAATAAAGGTGAGATTTTCATTGGATTTTTGTGCTTTCCATTATAATGAATGTTTTAGGAAAACATTTAAAATTTCTCTTATTAGGCAAAGATTGTTTAGGTTTCAGTAACCTGAGAAGTCCTATTTCCGCAGTAGTTCATAATAAAATGACTTACTATATGACAATGTCCAACATCATTTCTAGAACATGTTAATACAACCATCAAGTATTCTAAAACATTTTTCTAAGAAGACTGAAAGTTTCTTCAATGTACCATAACTGGGCTTGGTTAGGGAGAGCTGGCTCTGTGGGAAGAGACCAACGGTGCAGTCCGATGGCCTAGTCACTACGCACTTGCTGTGAGGTGGGGTTTAACTTCAGGAAGCCAGAGGGTACATGGTGACCACTTGGCCCCTTATTTTACTTTTGCAAATAGCAAAATAGATTTAAAATTCTTCATCCAGAAATGATTATTCTTGGCGTTTCACATCAGAAAAAGTGACCTAAAAGCTATTTTCTGGAAAAGAAATATTTTGATAAAGGACTCTGAATTGTTTGAATCTTTGCATCATAGTTTCACTGCATTATTGAACATTTTAAATCTGAAATCTCGAGTGCATGTCCCCATTGTAGTCGCTTTACTTCCTTTGGGACGCTGGGCCAGGGAATCCAGTAGAATGACTCACCTCTTATAGAACTAGTAATTTCTTCCACATTTGAATGGCACTGGGTTTAGAAATTCCTATCATACTCGTGCTAATTGCACTTTCTTTTGCAATTTGCAAACACATTTTAAGGTGAATTGGAGTGAAGGCATGTGACTGCTGTGCTGAGCATGCTCGGTACCCTTTTTTGGCTTAAGAGAAATGGGCAGCCACATGGAAAGCAAAGTGGGCCCAGAGGTTAGGCAACTGGTGACCTGAGAGGAAGATCAACACGCCTCTCTGCATTTCTAAAATGCGGAGCAGCCAAATGTGTTCTAGGGAGTTTGCCTGCTAGTCCCTGACTCCCTGCCCCACCTGTCCCCACCCATCCCTCTTTCGTCTCCCTTCCTCTCCTGCCTGCCTTTAGGGTGCCTGACCGCCCTGTGCTTCAGCTTCAGCTCTGTGGGCTCCTGGGCAGCCTGTTCTAGAAGGAGGTCATTTACCGAGTGGGTGGTTAATACGAAAGTCTGATAAGAAGGAAAGTCCTTCTACATAACAGGAGGCTTGGGTCTGGGTTCAAAAAGCAACTGGTTGTTTTGGTAAGAAAGTGCTGAGCAAGGCTCAGGCATCAATTTCTCCAGAAAGATGTCAGAAGCAGTGCGCCTCGGGCATTCACGAAGTTACTGTTGTGGCTGTTTATTTTTTTGTCATGAAATTGTGGTTTGATATGATTTTCAATGACAAAAGTAACTTAACTTATGCAAGGTGGAATTAGAGCCGTCTCCTCCTCTGTCTGATCAGTTCTCTGGACGCTGACTTGGGCACTCTTAGGCTTGGTTTCCTTCAGTGGGTTCTCCTCATGATTTAAACTTAATGTAACACTAAGGCATCATTTACACTCACATCTCCCTGTGTTCAGGAGGGTTTGGCTACAGGCACCAAGAGGGTAGATGAAATTCCCTGTTTCTAATATACTCCTGCTCATTTCTATGGGGGGATACTTTTTGCAGTAGGGAAAGTGTTTGTGTGTGTTTGAATGTGCCCAGGTGGGTGTGTGTGTGAATGTGCACTTGTGTTGTGTGCACATGTGTGTGCATTTCAGGTGCATTTCTGCAGCACTGGAGCAAGAGTTAAGGGAAAGTTTTCATAAGTCCCCCAAAACAGGACACTTCACATCTCAGTGGCATCGGCACCTTTGAACCTCACAGCACTGTAGTAGGGGACAAAGAAGTAGCTAAATGATTGTTGAGGTAGCTACACAAACACATCTCATCTCGTGTTTTTGGCATCATTCAGAAAAATGCTCAGAAATAGAACACTGATGACTCCCGTGTCCTCTCTCGTTATCTGAGGACACTGACAGATGCCTCAGGTGATGCCTGAACTCGTCACACCGCAGTGAACTGAGACTTTCTTCCCCGTGGACATTCCGGCCCGTTTCTTGACTTGCTTTTTAAAAGTAAAACATTACAAATGTTATTAATCTCTTTTTGTCTGGATTTGCTCTGTAGACTAACTGAAGATCAGTTATGTGATGGTCTGTGAAGGAAACACAATTTATACAGCTTGTGAATTCTCAGGTACACGAGTCATACAGAGTTTCTAATTAGGTATTTTAAGGTATGTTAAGAATGCAGGAAACAGCACCTAGAATATTTCATAGTTCTTAAAAACATAGTACACAAATTAAAAATAGCTCTCATAATAAATGCTACCGTGAGCATGTTTCATTTTGTGAAATTCACTTTATGGACTTCTTTTTAAGAACAAATGGATAAAATGGTGTAATTTGGGGCCTCCCTCACCAACGCCCTGCAGGTGCCTCTCAGGTGCGTCATCTCCAAGCAGCTTTATCAGGTCAGCTCAAAAAGACACTTGATTTCTGATGGAGGCAACGAACAAAACAAAAAGCCCAAAAAGAGACCTAATCCTCCATTGCTGAAGATGACCAGGGAGCGCTTTTAAAAGCCAGTCTCTCCAAATGTCCTCACACATGTTGACTACAGGTTATCAGGGAAAACTCAGTTCTTCAAAGCACAGGATGGTGGTGGGGCTGGTGAGGCCGGAGTTGCGGCCTCAAGGATAAGATAAGTGCATTCTGGGGGACGGAGGAGTGTGACAGAGGCTCCAAGGTGAAATGCTCGGCCACAGCCCAGGACCCCGCCAGGGTGGTGAGAAAAGTGGGTGCCTAGTCTTGGCCTGTAAGCAGCCCAGAGCCTTGGGAAGCGTGAGGAGAGAGGTGACATGATGTGGGCCTGTTTCTATAGTGGTACACGGCTGGAGTGCTCCGCAGCTTCTTACACTGTCACATATAAAACTGGTAACATTTCCTGGGACTCGGGGGGTAAGGCTGGAGGTCGTGACCTCAGGCTCCCTGGAGGCCCCGGGACTGGGAGTCGCTGTCTGGGCAGTGGGTGACAGCCTCGGTAGAGACTGGGGTAAGAAGGAAATATGTGAAGATGCCTATATTCTAGTCCAGGCAAGAGAAGATGGGAGCCTGCACACAGGGCCAAGGAGTGAGAAGCAAGAGAGGGGAAAACAGGTGGCAAAGTGTAACTTAGCCCGCAAGAGGCCTCGAATCTGATGTCATCCCTTACTTTCACTCTCTAAGAAAATCTTAAATAAAACGATTCAAGCTGCAGCTCTTTTTCTCATTTATCTTTCGTCCCCTGAACCTTCGGCCTATGCTTTTAATGATCACACGCAGACATGGAACGGGGCCAAATAGTTTCACAACATTCTTCCATCAGTTCAATTCTAAGCAGTTCAGACCACAGAGAAGTCTCCTTGGTGGGAATGGAAGTTACAGAATTGATTGCCCTTGAAAAAAATCAAAGCAGCTGTTACTTATAAACTGAACTAACTGAGGCGTGGCTTCACCGTATATGTGTAAACACAGACGGGATGAGTATTTTTATCTGCACAGCTAGAAATCTGCCATCACTGCCCACCTTAGGTGCAGATGCCTGGTGCCTTCGATTAAACAGATCGCGGCCACCTAGGTGAAGGGTGTGGACTTTCATTAAGCTGGGCTCAGCCAGCGGTGGTTTAACACTCACTCAGCACCAGGACAGGCAGGGAACCAAGCTCAGCACGCTGCATGCCAGCCCTGCCCTCTCAAAGCATCATCCATGAGCCCCACGGAAGGCCAGCTTCACTGGCCGCTGGGACGCAGTCATGGATACTACAGAAAAAGTGTTGGCTGGGATTTTCTATTCGGAAAACAGTCAAATGACAGGTCATGTAAATAGAAAGTCTGACCTCCCCCCACCCCGTCGACATATTAGCTGAGGTGGCATTTGCTGGCCTGAAGTTTTTCTGTGCTGAGTTTAGAATGACAAAGTGATAAAGAAAACCTCAATTGCTGGTAAATGTAAAAGCCACTGATTATAGTGCTTCAGCTTCTCTTTCTCTAAGCTGGTGACAATCACCATCCTTTTGTGTTAAAACATAATGTGAGGCCAGATAATGCTGCAACTCCTCCTGGCAGTGCCAGTGCTGAGCAGTGGCTCCTGAGCTCCCCTGCACCCCGGGGCCACCTTCCCTGACCAGCAGTCCCCATTCTCCTGCCAGGTTCCCTAGGGTCACCCCAGAAAACAACTCTTTGCACCTCGTCTCTAAATCTGCTCCCAGGAAACCCAGACAAGAGTATAGTGTCTTACCTCCCAGGGACTTACCTGCAGGGACACAGGTGCAACCCCAGCCACCCTGGGACTCTCCTCCAGGCTGAGCAACAGGCCAAAGAAGATTCCTCTACTTCCCCCACCCCCAGTCAGTCAGGGACCACGTCCAATGGCTCCTTTCCTCAGAGAAAGGCAGGCAAGGCAGTCAGCATGGGCAATCCTCTGCTCACTACCCACATGCACCCACAGCTGTGCTGTCTCCAAAGGAGGAAGGGCAGACAAATTAGCGTCAACGATATGCCATTTAACCCTCAGAAAGGCTCCAAAAGCCTGTAACATGAAGAACCTGAGACTCAACCAGGCTACGTAAGTTGGCAAGTTCACAGCTAAACGCTGGGAATCAGACCCGGGCTTTCCGACTTCACAGGTTCGTTTCCCTGCTCGAGTTTGTCTCATTCCCAGTGTGGCCCACGGGCCAGCAGCAGCAGCACAGCCCAAGAAATGGTCAGAAACACATTCTCAGGGCCCGAGACCTGCTGACTCAGAAACACTGTGGTGGGGCCAGCCACCCAGGGGAACCTGATGGCCACTCGAGGGTGACATCCAGGCCCTTCACTATGCTTTCTCCCACTAGGAGGGTCATTTTTCTTTTTTAAAGGCCTAAAAGAAGGAGATTCTACACTTTGATGAATATTAAGATCTCCACGTCATAGTTTGATTTACCTCCATTTGCCTGAACTTTATTGAAAGACAAACAGGCACCCATCAGGCAGAACTGCTGTAGTACTGAGGCCTCGCCTAGGAGTCCCAAGCATGGCTAAGATAACAAACTTGTCATGAAAGGAAATTTACCTACTCTGTGTCCCCACTTACACAAGTGGGGACCAGCAGCAAGCAGGTCTTCTTACAAGGTTGCTGCGAGGTGTGCAGGGCTCGGGAGTCACCTGCTGCACAAATACACTCATCTCACTGCTCAGAGGCCAGTGTCTTGCAAGTGAATTTCTCAGTCCCTCCATGTGTCACGTGAGAGATTTAAGCTGACAGACGCAAAAATGCTTTGAACGGCAAGTAACATGGACACATTGTTCTGCCAGGTGACTTGGAGCAGCAGGATAAGAGCAGCATGGTGGTTCAGTGAGGGCTAAGAACTGAGGTTGCCTGTGATCAACCCCAGCACAGCAGGGACTTAACCTCTGGCTGTTTCCTCATCTGAAAATGAGAGCATAGTAACTACTGTGAGCTATCAATTGAGTGATACCTACTGTTTGAATATCACTGAGAAATTTTTCCTGGCTCCCTTGGGCAGAATTAGGGCCTGTCCCTTGAACTCCAACAACAGTCTAGTCATGTGACCATTACAGTGGGTGCCACTGGAATACAGAATAAAGTAGAAGATACCCAGTTAAATTTGAATTTCACATACACTAAGAAAAAAAGTAATATAAATATGCATGGGGCTTATACTATATTATAAATATTCTAAAATAAATTTCCAAGTTCAAATTTAACTGGGCACTTTTTTAATTCCTAAAATTTTAACCCTAATTTATCACCCTAATTTGGGGGGGAAAGAACCATGTCTTACTTAACTTTACATTCTCAGAACCCATCAGAGTTCCTGGCACACAGTAGGTGCTCATTAAATCTTTGATAAATGGATGAAGAGGAGCTACTTCCAGGAAAGGCAGTGCCTCCCTCATTGAGCAGCAAAAATTATTTTGTTGTTGTTCTAACGAAGCTACGTAGCTTGGTTGTAAGACACGGCAAAATTTTTTCTACAGAATCCTGTTACCTGAGTGAACAGCTTTTGCTCTGTAATTAACACCTGGGAATTATCAGGAGTCTATGTCTGCCCAAATTCCACACTGCTCATGCATTTACTTTCAGTATAACAAGGGCCACCATATTAGAAAACAGAGCCAGAAATCTTTTAAGTTTGTTGTCATTAATTTTAGAGAGAGAGGGAGAGAGAGAGGGAAACACCAGTGGAAGAAAATCAACATCAGTTGGCTGCCTCCTGCACGCCCCCTACTGAGGTTCAAGCCTGAAACCCAGGCACGTGCCCTGACCAGGAATCGAAGCAGTGACCTCTCGGTGCAGGGGTCAGTGCTCAATCACTGACACATACCAGCCAGGCTATTTTGGCATTTTTTAAGAGCTTCCCAGGTACCATATATTGGACTAACCAGCAACACAAAAACAGAGAAAACACAGTTCATGTCCTTCAACAGCAGGTGGTATCATCTAAACATTAAAGTTCAAAAAGGAAATAAACAGGAAAAGTGTTGGCATTGAACTAAGGGGACTGGTCCTAAAGGGGGTCACATGTTAGTACAAAGGAGAACATTTTTCTCTAAAAGGCAGAGAAAATTCCCTTTCTGTGCAACAGCCTCGCATTTGCGTCCTTTCAAAGCACAGCAGCTTGGTTCAGGTCTGTGGAGCTCATCTCCCTCCAGAGACCTCGAAACTCAGCTACTTCACCGAACAGACTTGAGTCAACCCTGGGAATCAACGACATTCTTTGTACTGAACTTTTCTTATTTTAAGGCGGTGACAAACCAGCCTCTGGAAACTAGATTCTTTCCTGGCTCCATCAAGTCAGGAGCCCTTTGCTTCATAACTCCTTACACTGCTTCAAAAATGTTTAGATCTTGGGTCCTAAAGGCCATGGGAAGGAGGGCAGAGCCTAGCAAAGCCATCCAAGAAGGAAGGGGGGAGGGGCCATGAGAACACAGAGAATTTTGCTTCGCCATCAAGACTAATGAGCAGCCTCATCCATGGTGTCCTAATTGTGCTAATCCTCAGGGCCTTGCAGGATCTTGCTGTCCTACATTAATTATATCTTCTCTTCTTGCTCCCCAGTCCTCCTGCCAAAGAAAGATCCCCAGTGTTTCCTATGGGATCCTTTCCCTTTCCAGAGCCCCTGCTTCTGCAAGTACTTAAGGGTGATCCAGCCCAAAGTGTATGAGGAAAACAGGTACTTGTGCTTTGAAATTCAAGTCAGGTGGTTCCTGCCATGCAAGGCCTAGCTCTCAGTGTTCTGCCTTGGAAGCAGAGATGTGCTGGTAAAAACAAAAACCAAAAAAAAAAAAATCTGATTTGTAGCAATTGCTCAGTTCCATGGGATAACTGTTAGAACAAGGGTCTGCTCGGTCGGGGCAGCACTTACTAAATGCTGTTCTTGCTAAATGTTAAAATGTAGCAGTATTTTGCAGACTGAGCTGTAAACAGGATAAGCTTGAGGGAACTCAAGCATAAATTAAGCTAAATGCAAAAAAGAAATCAACATGCAATTAACCAAATATAAACAATGGCTAAGTCTCCCTTAAAGACAGAGCTTTGGGTATGAATTCCTCTCCTTTTCTTGCTGGAAGTAAATAAAATTACCTGGTGACAACCATGTCTCCTTGAATGGAACACCCCAAGCTACAAACTCCTTGAGTTGGGTGACGTAAATACTCCCACTGAATTGCTAACATTCATCTTGGGTGAGCCTGTACCAGCTGACCCCGAGGGCACACTCCCTGGCAGCAATGTCTCTCTTGTGAAATTCCTTAGCCATCCACCTGAGCCTGTCCCAAAGCGCTCACCACTCTTTACCATGAATTATAATTATTTCTGCACATGCCTTCAGGAACAGCATTCTCATATAGGAATAAGGCACGGGTTCAAAAGGCAGCACAACACTCTCAGAATTGTGGACACTGAATCCTCAGAGCCTCAATGTCCTCATCTGTTAAAGACAGCAGCAACCCCACATCACAGGGCTGATACAGAATTAAATAGGATCACATGGGAAAGCGACCCACATAAACGGAAGTTTAATAAATGCTAGTTTTCTACCCTTCTTAGGCTTTTTACAAGCTGGGAGAGAAGCCATATTATGATTCATTTTTAATTACCCCAGGTATCAAGAACAGTGCCGTGGAACCATAAATTGCTGTAAAATATTAATGTTAACATATCCATGGAGAGAATAAAGTAGATAGCAAGGTGAGGGTGGGGCGGGTGAGAGCCCAGAACCTGATGAGGGGGTGGGGTGGGCTGGGCTGGCTGGAAGAAGAGAGAAGAG